>NC_142934.1:82257470-82332470 GCF_046866305.1 Octopus bimaculoides | reverse complement strand
AGGAGAGCAGAAGAATAGTAATGACGACAGAGTAGACAGGAGAAGGACGAGAAAGATGACATGTGACTGAGTGGGTTGCAGAAGTGGGGAGGTGGTAGGAGAGGAGAGATAACTTGAAGAGCTCAGTAGGGGTGGTGTGATCAATGCAAAATGGAGGTGAAGAGAAGAGTATCAATGGAGATTGGGCACTATTTTTAACAGATAAGACACCATTTTGGTCTCATTCCATTACACAACTATGGTTGTTGTGATGGTGCTGATGGTGATGGTGCTGATGGTGATGGTGCTGATGGTGATGGTGCTGATGGTGATGGTGCTGATGGTGATGGTGCTGATGGTGATGGTGCTAGGAGCATTGGTGGTGGTGATGGTGGTGAATGTTATGCTTTGTTTGTGGTTGTGTATTGGTGGTGGTGGTGGTTGTGTTGTTGCTGTTGGTGGTGGTGGTGTTGGTGGTGGTGGTGTTGGTGGTGGTGGTGGTAGTGGTTGTTAGTGATGTGATGTAGTGGTTATATAGTTGTTGTTGCTCTTGTTGTTGATGATGACAACGGTGACGACGACGATGATGATGATGATGATAATGATGACGATGATGATGATGATAACGATGGTTGTGGTGGTGGCAGTGATGGTTGTATTCTTCAGCCCTATATCAGTCCTGATTGAATAGATCTTTAATCAAAGGCATCCCAGCTATGATCGTTTGTCTGTTTAGGGTTATCTGCAAAATTAATATTTCACAAGCCAGGATATGCATGCACAATGATGCATCTTGTATAGCTCTATACACACACACACACACACACACGCACATACAATATTTATTTGCATAAGATTATTTTCAGTTCTTTCCATTTCATCAGTTCAAACATCTGTTTGTGTGCTAGTGTGTCTATCTATTTAACAATCTGTCTGTCTGTTTGTCTGTCTGTCTATGTATCTATCTATCTCTATCTTTCTATGTCTGTCTATTGGCTGATCAATCTCTCTCTCTCTCTATTTATATATTTATCAATCTGTCTTTCTGTCTATTAATATATATGTATATCATCATCATCATCATCATCGTTTAACGTCCACCTTCCATGCTAGCATGGGTTGGACGATTTGACTGAGGACTGGTGAAACCGGATGGCAACACCAGGCTCCAATCTAATTTGGCAGAGTTTCTACAGCTGGATGCCCTTCCTAACGCCAACCACTCAGAGAGTGTAGTGGGTGCTTTTACGTGTCACCCGCACGAAAACGGCCACACTCAAAATGGTGTCTTTTATGTGCCACCCGCACAAGAGCCAGTCCAGGGGCACTGGCAACTATATATATATATATATATATATATATATATATATATATATATATATATGTATGTATGTATGTATATATGTATATATATATATGTACGGTTGATTCCAGTGCCATCTGACTGGTTCCTCTACTGGTGGCACACAAAAAGCACCATTCAAGCGTGGTTGTTGCCAGTGCCGCCTGACTGGCTCCTGTGCCGGTGGCACATAAAAAGTACTCACTACACTCTCAGAGTGGTTGGCGTTAAGAAGGGCATCCAGCTGTAGAAACATTACCAGATCAAATTGGAGCCTGATGCTGCCTTCTGGGTTGCCATCCCTCAATCAAACCGTCTGACCCATGCCAGCGTAGCAAGCAGATGCTAAACATTGACAATGATGATGATGATGATGATAATACAGAGCATATCTTCTTTTCTTTCTGTTGAGGTATATATCTTTTTACTCTAAAAATACATTTAAGTGTTTAATTCTACAAAAACAGAAAGAATATATATATACATATATATATATATACATATATATATATATACATATATATATATATATATATATATATATATATATATATATATATATATATATATATATATATATATATATATATATAACTGAATAATGGCAATGCCTCAACATGGCCACAATGTTTGGGCTATTGATTCAATTGATCTCTTTTACTGAACCATTAAGTTAGAGGAATGAAAACAAACCAACACCAGTTGTCACACAATGGTGTAAGAGGGGGACAAACACAAACGCAAAGACATGCACACATACACAAACTCACACATACATAATACATACCTACATACATACACACTCACACCAGGATTCCACACAGTTTCTTATTTCTTTATTGCCCACAAGGGGCTAAACATAGAGGGGACAAATAAGGACAGACAAAGGGATTAAGTTGATTAGATCGACCTCAATATGCAACTGGTACTTTATTTATCGATCTCGAAAGGTTGAAAGGCAAAGTTGACCTCGGCGGAAATTGAACTCAGAACGTAACTGCAGACGAAATACCACTAAGCATTTCGCCAGCGTGCTAATGTTTCTGCCAGATCGCCGCCTTTTTCCACACAGGATTCCTCACAGTTTCTTTTTACTGAATTCACTTCCAAGATATTGATTGGTCCAGGGCTATAGTAGAAGACACTTTCCCAAAGTACCATGCAATGAGGCTGAACCTGAAACAATTTGGTTGCAAAGCAAGTTTCTATTTTCAGTATATTTTATTTCATTAACCCCAGAGAAATGAAAAGCAAAGCTGGTTGATCCCGATATGATTTGAACTCCAAACATACAAGATCAAATCCAAATTCTTGAAGACATTAAGTTCAGTTTTTCACTTTTTCTTCCAATGGCTTCCCATACTTAAATAACAGCCATTGATCTGTTATTGATTTATTGATAATAACACAAGACTGCAAATATTTATGGTCGCATATAAAACTATTGAAGAGGCAAATTGGCAGATTCAGCAGAACATTCCAGAACAGAGGTTCTCAAACTTTTTGGGCCACTGCCACCCCTTCATGGCCACATAATACCCTCAGCGTCCCCGCCCCTATTTTTATGTATAAATAAATATTTTATATTTTACTAATTTATATATACTATAAATCATTTGATATTTAATATATTATTTGTATACAATACGATAATATAAATTCATAGCGTCCCCCAATCCACTGCTGTCCTCCCATTGCTACCTTTTTCTCTATCCTGCCCACCTCCCTTAGACACCCGAACCTCTCCAGGGGATGATAGCGCCCACTTTGAGAACCTATGTTGTAGAATGACAAGTCATGCAGTAATTGTTCTAGTTTTTGTGTTTTGTTCAAATACCACTGAAGAATTGGACACAGAATATCAATTTTAAAGTGCCTAAATCAGTCCTGATTTCAAATCCACCCTACGGAGGTGTCATTAGATTGGATTGGATTGCCCATGTTCAGTCTATTGCCGGATAAGGGCCTCAGCATGTTCTCTCCACTAGAGAAAGGCTTGAGATCATACTTGTTTGATAAACCTACTCTACCTCACTGACTCAATGTGACTTAGCAAATGTGTGTGCTGTTACTCCGTCGCTTACGACGTCGAGGGTTCCAGTTGATCCGATCAATGGAACAGCCTGCTCGTGAAAGTAACGTGCAAGTGGCTGAGCACTCCACAGACACGTGTATCTTTAACGTAGTTCTTGGGGATATTCAGCATGACACAGTGTGACAAGGCTAACCCTTTGAATCACAGGCACAACAGAAACAGGAAGTAAGAGTGAGAGAAAGTTGTGGTGGAAGAGTACAGCAGGGTTCCCCCACCATCCCCTGCCGGAGCCTCGTGGAGCTTTAGGTGTTTTCGCTCAATAAACACTCACAACACCCGGTCTGGGAATCGAAACCGCGATCCTATGACCGTGAGTCCGCTCCCCTAACCACTGGGCCATTGCGCCTCCGACTTGGCAAATAGATGCAGTTTATATCGCACTCATACCTAGGAGTAGTTGAGTCAATAACAGGCAGTTTAACTCAGAATAAAAAATACTGACAGAAAGGAGGTGGAACTCTTTACACCTGCTGCAGGTAGCATCCCAAGGGCTAGAAGCATGGTCAAATACACCCAGCCTCTCCTGTTAAGTGGATGATAATAATAGATGCAGTGGGTATTGAACCTTAAATGCCATGCATAAAATACATGATGTTCAGAGTTGGTGAATAATTATGATGTGCAGCATATTTCCTTATTGCCCACAAGGGGCTAAACATAGAGGGGACAAACAAGGACAGACAAAGGAACTAAGTTGATTACATCGACCCCAGTGCGTAACTGGTACTTAATTTATCGACCCCGAAAGAATGAAAGGCAAAGTCGACTTCAGCGGAATTTGAACTCAGAACGTAGTGGTAGATGAAATACTGCTAAGCATTTCGCCTGGTGTGCTAACGTTTCTGCTAGCTCGCAACTTTCTAATGATGAGTTTTTCAGTTCCGTTCTATTAACCGTTGCCATTGTCATGGTTACTGTTACCATCACTGCCACTGCTGCAGCTGCAACTGCCACCGCTGTTGCTGGTGTCATTGCCACCTCTTTCTGTCATAGCCACCACCACCATCATCACCACAACCACCGACAACAGCATCGTTGCTGTCTTCATTTAATGCCCACTTTCCCATGTGTAATTGGGCCACACTGAATTTTGTCGACACAGACATCTCTATGGCAGGATGTTCTTCCTGTTGCCAACCCTCATTTGTTTCCTAGAAGTTCAGGAAGAAGAAGAGGAAGAAGAAGAGGTGGAGGAGAAGAAGTGGAGGAGGAGGAGGAGGAGGAGGAGGAAGTAGAGGAGGAAGGAAGTAGAGGAGGAGGAAGTAGAGGAGGAGGAAGTAGAGGAGGAGGAAGTAGAGGAGGAGGAGGAGGTGGAGGAAGTGGAGGAGGGGGAAGTGGAGGAGGGGGAAGTGGAGGAGGAAGTGGAGGAGGAGGAGGCAGAGAAAGAAGAAGAAGAAGAAGAAGAAGAAGAGGGAGAGGAGGAGCAAGGGGAGGAAGTGAAGAAGAGGGGAGGTGGAGGAGGGAGAATGAGGCAGGAAGCAGAGAGTATGATGATGATGATGATGATGATGATGATGACATGATGATTTAAAATTTTCGAGTGGTGCTTTATTGATCTAGTGAGTTATGAATTTAACTTTACAACAATCATCTTTTCCAACACTGAAAAAGGGAAACAACTAAAATGGATGAATTATGTGAATTAGGATAATCTAATTAAAGCGTGGTTTACTGAATGCATTATGCAAAAATTTAATTAATTAATTGAAATATTCCTCTAATTTAGAGAAAGTAAACAAAAACTTAGTGCTAACTGCTGGTGAATTCCAAAGAAAAGGGGAGATAATTTCAAGAAATTAAGTATTAAACTCTCAGAGTCAGTTTACATGCTAAGGAGAGAAGGGAAAAAGGTCTGAACTTTGCTTGCAGGAGAGGGATAACTATGGACATGTTTCAGTCTATTTGACCTCATCAACATGCTATTGTCTAACAAGTAACTTATCTTTTACATATAGAGAAAAGTTATGAATAGCAGGAGGACAGCTTTATTTGCATGTTTTTATATTTTGGGAGATTGCCTGTAAACACAATCTTTGACTGTGGTTCACTTTAATTCTGGTTTATTTTCAAAAATTTTCAATTTACATTTTGTGAGTATATAAAGTTGTTGGATCAGGTAATGAAAGTCACAGAGAGGGTCATAGCCCAACTAATTAGGGAGAGAGTTAGTTTAGATGAGATGCAGTTTGGGTTTGTGCCAGGGAAAAGCACCACTGATGCTATATTTCTGGTAAGACAACTGCAGGAGAAATACTTAGCCAAAGATAATAAGCCTCTGCACCTGGCTTTCGTTGACATGGAAAAAGCCTTTGACAGGGTCCCCTGATCCCTTATCTGGTGGTCAATGCGGAAACTAGGGATAGATGAGTGGTTAGTGAGAACTGTACAAGCCATGTACAGAGATGCTGTCAGTAAAGTGAGGGCTGGCAACGAGTATAGTGAAGAATTCTGGGTAGGAGTAAGGGTCCACCAAGGATCAATCCTCAGCCCCCTTTTATTCATCATAGTCCTCCAGGCAATAACAGAGGAATTCAAAACAGGATTCCCCTGGGAGCTTCTCTATGCTGATGACCTCGCTTTAATTGCTGAGTCACTATCAGAACTAGAGGAGAAGTTTCAGGTGTGGAAGCAAGGTCTAGAATCGAAGGGCCTTAGAGTCAATCTAGCAAAACCAAAGTATTGTTAAGTAGCAAGGCAGACAAATCACAAATATCTTCAGGTAGATGACCCTGCTCAATTTGTAGAAAAGGCGTAGGTAGAAACTCCATAAGCTGTACCCAGTGTAAGCAATGGACACATAAGAGGTGCAGCAATATCAGAAGAAGGCTAACTGGGAAGATAGTTTTTGTGTGTGGCAAATGCTCTGGGGCAATAAACACTGAAAATGTGCAGAAAACAGCTTCCATCACATGCCAGGGGGAAAAGCTAGAAGTAGTCGATATGCGTGAGGGGCAGGGTTTTATCTTCTTCTCTTGGCACCATGTGATAATTGTACACGAGTATCACTGTCATACAGTTGGTATCAATCATTTCCAATCTGCCATGGAAACATGTCCAGAAATGAGGGAAATATCACCTTACATGGAACCAGGTGTGAAGTTGGCAACAAGAAGGGGCATCCAGTCAAAGAAAATCTGCCTCAGTGAATCCCATCTGACTGAAGAAAGAAAGTGTTAAAATGATGATGATAATGAATTAAGACTAAAAATGAATCAAGGGAAATAACCCACATAGACCAATAGCATGAATTTCAGTAAGTAAATTAAACAGGTTGGTACTAAATGTCACACATAACAAATTGTTGATTAATTAAAATTCTCCTCCTACTAGTGAAAGAGACCAAAACACTCAGCAACGGAGAATGAACCCAGGGAAAAGGGAGATAATTGCAATAATTTAGGAATGAATCTTCATGATCCTCATTTTAATATCACTTTTTCATACTTGCTTCGGTTAGATGTGTGGTATGGTGAATTTGCTGAGGAAGATTTTTCTGGATTCAGATGCCCTTCCAGTAGTGAGTCCTTGCCCATGTTTCCAAGCAAGGTAATATTTCCTCATAAATAGATGTGTATTTTTCACAGCGGACTGGAAATGAACGATCTTGCTTGTATAACGATAATGCTCATTAACAACAATCAAGCGATTTCAAGATAAGGACGCACACAAACACACACATATACATAAATACTTATTTGTGTACACACACACACACACACACACATATAAATAGATATATATAGCTGTGTGGAAAGAAGCTTGCTTCCCAACCACATGGTTCTGGGTTCAGTCCCACTGCATGGCACCTTGAGCAAGTGTCTTCTACTATAGCCTCAGGCAGACCAAAGCTTGTGAATGGATTTGATAGATGGAAATTGAAGGAAGCCCATCATCAGCATCATATTTTTCATTATCATTTAACATCCATTGGTGTTAGAAAGGGAAATCAGCTCTGGTCAAAATGTCCAACCCATGCCAGCATTGACAATGGACGTTAAATGATGATGATGATGATGTCCAAGCTGGCATGGGTTAGACATATTATATATTGGGTCACCCCATAAATAATGCAGTGTTTTCAATTGCGAATTAAAAGTTGGAAGGGGATGCATCAACTTGCCATAAAAGCAGGTAGTAATTTTACCTTAACCTTATTCTTAGTGCAAGTTTTGAAGAGTGCAGTTCAATTTTAACAGTTATTTTTTTCAAAGCTATGATGTAAGTGACAAAGGAGCATATTTGGAACATTTTGCTTCATGAATTCAATAAAGGCAACAACACAACGAAAAGTGCGAGGAATATTAATGCAGTATATGGGGATCAGACAATAAACATAAGCCAATGTCAGAAATTCTAAGCCAGAAACTAATGCATAGAAGATGAGCCTTGTCCTGGAAGATCTGTAGAGCTCAATGAGGACATCCTACAAATCCTGGTAGAACAAAATGTGGCATCAGCGCAGTCATTCAACAACTTCACCATGGTGAATGGCAACCTCTGGCATTTTTCTCTAAGCAGTTAAAACCAGCTGAAACTAAATATACACCAAGGGGGTGTGTAGTAGTCTATGTAGCTAAATACTTGAATGATCTCCCTTGCAAGAAGGTTTGTAGAGTAATCTCCCTTTACTAAGTTTCTCAAAGCATCTGTGTCATGAGACGTGATTCTTAATTATTCAAAAAGCTTAGCTTTTCTCTTGGAAGTTTCTAGAATGTCTAGCGTTCCATTAATAAAAACAGCTTGCTAACCCTGCCCTTTGCTTCTTAGTTGATTAGGCTTAGAGCCATTCACATCATTGCTATGTCTGTCTATTTCTCTACACCACATGACTGAAAGCCACCACTTAGCTGTTATTTCTCTGAACTTTCTTGTATAGATTACTTCATTCAACTAGATTCTACATTTTGATTATGTATCATCATCGATCAGTAAATAAAATATTTTTTTATGTAGTAAATATATAGTTCTTGAATTTATTCTTCATCTCTATATGAAATCCTGTAATAATATACATGCAGCCATATCAACACCTGGTACTGAATACATATTTCCACAACAGGATAATGCTCAGCCACATACAGCGAGGATGACGTTCCAAAGGCTGGAGCAGTTTAAATGGGAAACAATGCCCCACCCACCATATTCGCTGGACATTGCCCCATCTGATTATCATTTATTCCGCAGTCTTCAAAATCATTTGGACAGAAAAAATATGAATTCTGTAGACGTGGTCAGAACAGTACTGGAGGAGAATTTTTCATCATGTACAAGTGAATTTGGAAGTGATGCCTGTACATGATAATTTTTTATAGTGGGGAAAAGATTTGCACAAATCCAATCCCACTCTCTAAACATGGACAACATAAACTGGAACAGAAGAACTAGTCTACATCATCGAATATTGTCAGTGTCGCAGGTTTTCTCTCAGAGTTTCCCTCTCCTAGAGAGATATTGTGACAACAAAAGAGGGGCCACCCACTACCAGTGAGCCAACCATGTACCTGGACACCAACCCAGGTATTTCCACATCCCTGTGCATATATACATGCATACATACACATGTACACACACATGCATGCATACATACATGCATACATACATACATGCATGCATGCATACATACATACATACATACAAACATACATACATACATACAAATGTAAATATATATATATAGGGATATATATAGAAAGAAATAAGAACTGAAAATATTCAGTAGATGAACACTCATGTATGTTTATAGAGATAGTTATAAATTTACAAAATTAATTTACATGGAGTACAAAAAATACAGAAATCTAAGGTAAGAGGCATGTATTCCAAGTCCAACAGCTGTTTCTGGGGACTCGGAATTACATCTGCATCGCTATCTCTCTCTCTCTCTCTCTCACTTTATATATGTATATATCATCATCATCATATGTATATATGATGGACTTCTTTCAGTTTCAGTAAACCAAATCCACTCACAAGGCTTTGATCTGATCAGGGCTATAGTAGAAGACACTTGCTCAAGGCACCACACATTGGGACTGAGCCGCAGACCACATGGTTGGTAAGTAAGCTTCTTAATCACACAGCCAGTCCTGTATCAACAGAACCAATCTCTCAAAGTTAAATTACAGACTTACATTTTTCTTTTGCCATTCTAATTCTTTGATTGCTCTTTCATATTCATGCATTCGTTTTCTAAAACTGTAACCAGTTGATTTTTGGGCCGTCTCCAAATCATTCCGAGCCTGTTGCAAATTATGATGAATTGTTTCCCTTAGAGTACGAGATCCTCTTACCTCAGCTTCAGCACGTTGAGCGTTATAATGACTGAATTCTTCCCATTCACAAGGGGTGGTGGAACTGAAAGAAACAGTAGAGAAAATAAAATAAAGAAATTATTAGATATGTGTTATAATAGGCCCAGGCATGGCTTTGTGGTTAAGATTTTCACTTCCCAACCACACAAGTTTTGTGTTCAGTCCCACTGTATGGCACTTTGGGCAACTGTCTTCTACTATAGCTGTCAACCATCCAAAGCTTTGTTAGTGGCTTTGGTAGATGGAAACTGAAAGAAGCCTGTTG
Source organism: Octopus bimaculoides (assembly GCF_046866305.1). Classification (NCBI taxonomy): domain Eukaryota; kingdom Metazoa; phylum Mollusca; class Cephalopoda; order Octopoda; family Octopodidae; genus Octopus; species Octopus bimaculoides. Next base: position 82,322,478 of record NC_142934.1, on the reverse strand, counting down.
TATATGTATGTGTGTGTGTGTGTTTGTATATGTGTATGTATGTGGTCTAATTCATGTAAATAATGTTAGCCTTATAAACCAATTCTCTTTCCAGACACAAATTGTTCAAAAGACAGTTATTGGGGGCTCTACAATTACAAGATCTTTATGAAATATTCCTCATGCTATGATTCTTATTGTGATTGATGATCATTGAGCCTATTTTGGGGAGACAACTTTATCTAACATTAACTATGTTTTTATTAAAGAGAAACACTGTAGTATTAATGTGTGTGAAAGAAGTAGCTAACTATGAGTTTCAGAAATCATTTATTGATATTTACGGCAATGCTCATGTTATATGGAGGATCAAACCACAATATTTTCCTATGTCCATATCCTTCTAACCAAGATTTGATTCAATGTAGGTTATATTGTTCTAAAAATGGAATCTTTCAATGCTGCATTTAATTTTTGATGCAGCAGTTAATTTCTTTTTATCACAGAGAAATTAAACATTATAACTTCACAAGTAAACATAATGGAGGAAACCTCATCATGTATGCACAAACAACAATTCAAACTATGAAATTTCAAGCATAAACCCTCGTCCACCTTTTTACCCATTCAACTAGGATAAATTCAAGATATATGCCTGCAGTCCATCTTGAAAGCTTGTTCGGTTTTCTTGATATGTTGCGCAATCTTTGTAAGTAAATGACTCAGTCATTTGATGTCATTTCTTTCTTTGTCTCTGCATAAACATGTCCACAATGTGTGTTGCTTGACAGACTTGAATATTATTATCTCCCTTGGAACAAATATTGGGATGGCTGCAGGAAAAACTCTACCCCAACATACTCTCATCTGACCCAAGCAAGCATGGAAAAGTAGATGATGATGATGATATCTTCAAGCAATATTGGACATGAATGAGAAGAATTCCTTACCCCTTTGGAACTCTCAATGGGTCTGGCTTGAAGCTAATGTTTGGAGATTTGTGGGACAGATTGTACTGGTCAATGTCAATATCCATGGCAATATTCTTATCTTGAAAGTCCGCCTGAACCTGCTGACGGGCTTCTTGCAGACGGACAAGTTGCTCAAAACTCTCAGATATGCGTTGTTGCAATAGTGCTTTGATGCCATTTATAACCTGGGTCTCCTATAATACAAATATTTACAAAGATTTGGCAATCATTTAACAATGGAGAACGATTAACAACATATAGTATGGACAACAGAAGTGAATATTATTATGAAGTCATTAGGCTTGTGATTGTACTCTTACTCGGGATCATAGTTGTGTACTCTTACTTAGGATCAAAGTTATGATCAAGATCACGCTTGTAACTGTGCCTCTGCTCATGCTCCCTGCGATCAATTGCTTTTTTTATTTCTTTTTCACTTTTACAACTTTGCTACCTGTATATTTAACGTTAGTTATATCAATTTAATTTTAGCAATAATACAGGGCTACAATAATTTTGTTACATAGACTGTACTGGTCTTTCCAAATTAATTAGTTGTTTTTTTTAGTGATAATCAAGAAAGTGTTAAATTTTTGAAAAATTATTGATAATCGAATATGCTGCACATTCTGCAATATATACAGAGCTCCTTTTTCTTTTCTCTTTCATGCCATAAAACATATGCTGAGACCCCCTTCGGTCATGACTGACCATGGGATTGCACCTAGAAAGTTACCCTCCCAGGCACAAGTCCGGGCAAGGTTGTTTATGGAAGACCAGCAGTCGCCCATGCATACCAGCCTCCTCTCTCCACACTACTGATGTTATCTAAGAGAAAGGCATAAAACATATATTATATTTATATTATGACTATCTGTGTGTATGTGTATATATATATATATATATATATATATATATATATATATATATATATACGTGAGTAAAAATAAATACAAAAAAGGGGTTTTGTATGATTGTGTATAGAGAATATATTATTTTGTTTAAAAGAGTTCCAACTCTGTCTGTTTTTTATGTTTTATTTATATTCTTGTAAAATTAATGTGGGATATAGAATATGGAATATACAATATATAATATAAAAATGGATGGTACATTGAAATAAAGTATTGAATGTCTTATTGAATATATGGAATATGTCTTATTGAATAGATGAAATATTGAGTGTTCAATATAAAGGATTAAATATATATGCCTTTATATATTTAATCCTTTATATTGAACACTCAATATTTCATCTATTCAATAAGACATTCAATACTTTATTTCATTGTACCATCCATTTTTATATTATATATTGTATATTCCATATTCTATATCCCACATTAATTTTACAAGAATATAAATAAAACATAAAAAACAGACAGAGTTGGAACTCTTTTAAACAAAATAATATATATATATATATATACACACATACACACACAATCAATAAGATAAGATAAGAAAATAGAGAGACAATTAATAAATTATTATTTATTAATTAAAAAAATTGACAACATCTCTAACAACTGTTTCAATTCTAGACCTTCAGAAAATTAATTAATTGAATTAAAAATTATTTGAAAGTAAAAACTTGTCAGAAGTAGTTAAAGATATACAAATTAGGTGTTCAATTCCTGCATATATGTGTGTGTGTGTGTGTGTGTGTGTGTGTGTGTGTGAGTGTATGTTAGGACAGCGAGCTGGTAGAACCATTAGCAAGCTGGGCGAAATGCTTAGTGGTATTTCATCTGCTGTTACATTTTGAGTTCAAATTGCGATGAGGTCGACTTTGCCTTTCATCCTTTTGGGGTCGATTAAATAAGTACCATTTATGCACTGGGGTTGATGTAATCAACTTAATTCCTTCGTTTGTCCTTGTTTATCCCCTCTATGTTTAGCACCCTGTGGGCAATAAAGAAATATATGTGTGTGTGTGTGTGTGGGATGTATATATATATGTGTGTGTGTATGTATATATATGTGTGTGTATATATATATATATATATATACTGTCCGATGAACGGGAACGTGAAACTCAGAGTAACAATTTTTTGTTATATTTCTGCTGCTTTTAAATAAAGTATATATATATATAAATATGTATATATATATATGTGTGTGTGTGTGTGTGTGTATATATGTATATATATATATATATATATATATATATATATATATATATATATATATATATATATATATATGTATATACACATATACATACATAGATATATATGTTCAGTTCCTTTGGTGAACCTATGAAACTTTAAGCTGCGTGGAGCTGAATGCTAAATAATAGGAGCCATACTGTTGCCATGTAAAAAGCACTCAGTACACTTTGTGAATTGTTTGGTGTTAAGAAGAGCATCCAGCCGTAGAAACGATGTCAAAACAGACAACTGGAGTTGGGCAGCTCTCCAGCTGGCCACCTCTTCTCAAACCATCCAATCCATATCAGCATGGAAAACAGATGATAAAAGTTGATAATGATGATGATACACACACACACACGCGTACGTACGCCCGTGTATGTATGTATGTATGTATGTATGTATGTATGTTTATTATGTATGGGAGATGGATGCTAAATGATTATGTACATATGTATATAAATAAGAAGACAGACTAATATGGACCACCTCTTCCCAGCAGTAAAAATGGGTTTACACTGGGCCAACACCCCTACTTAGAAGAAAGCACAGTTACAGAAGCATTGATATCAGTTCAAATTCGACAAAACCCGAGGGAGGAAAGTCTTCCTTCATGGAGATATACGAAGTGGGATATTGAAGTAGAGCTGGAAAAAGCTGGAATCAACTTGAGAGAAGTAAAAAAGACAGCCTATAGCCAAGTATCTATGCTCCATAGGCACAGCGCAAAGGGCTTCACCCTGTAGCATTTAAACTTGCTATATCTTACTCAAATATTCTACCTGTTTTATGTTCAAATCTATCCTACAATGTCATTCTAAAAATAATCACTTGATCGAAATCTTAAAGCTATGACATAAAGCATGATTAATTTAAAACAAAATGAGCCGATAAGCATTACATGTGACAGAGTAATTTGAGTGTTGAAGAGTTAAACATAGCAAGAATTGGAATTGGTTAAATATTTCTATAATGTATTCTAGACATGACTGGAATCAATAACAGAAAAATAATACCCAAATAAAATCATTTGTCTCAAATCAACAAACCTTTCTAAGCTCAAGCTCAGGGTCATCTTCAGTAAGGTCAATACCATAGTGGCCCTCTCGAAGGGTCAAATTTTCTACGTTAACATCAGTTGCAAGATTCATGTCCTCAAGTTGCTGTTCCGCCAAATCTTTGGATACAGATAAATCTCCAATTTCTTCATCCAGATCCTGTAGCACTTTCTCAAGTATTTCTTTCCATTTTCTAATTTGGTCTACTCTATCACCGAGCCTGATATTATTGTGGTACTCGTCCCATTTTGTCTGAGCATAGGTTTCATTGCGTAGGTATCGCCCTTCTTGTCGACAGTTAGTGGAGGCCTTTTGCTCTCGTTCAGAATTTGTAGAGATGCTATAGTTGTTGGTAAACCAATCCTTTGGTTGGTAATGAACTTTGTGAAGTTCAGTGGCCATCTTGAAAATTTAACTGCACTACTCCTGCAATGGAAAGACAGAATTAATAAAGAAAATGAGACATTTATAATCAATTAAAGAAATTCTAGTCAAAAATTCATGACATATTATCAATACAAGATAGTTATAGACTAAATTAAAATTAGACAATGCTTTCAAGAAACTGTTTCTATCATGTGAATATATGAATGAATAGTCTAGACATGGCTGTGTGGTGAGAACCATGCTTTGCAGCCAAGTGATTTCAGGTTCAATCACATTGTGAGGCACCTTGGGCTAGTTATTTTCTACTAAAGTCCCAGCACAACCAATGCCTTGTAAGTGAATTTGGTAGGTGGAAGCTGTCAAAGCATGTGTGTGTATGTGTATGTGTGTGTGTATGTATGTGTGTGTGTGTGTGTGTGTGTGTGCACATGTGTTTGTGTGTGTGTATGTGCTTGTGTTTGTTACCAACACCCCACAGCTTGATAACCACTGTTGGTTTGTTTATATTTCTGCAACTTAGCTGTTAAGCAACAGATACTGACAGGGTAAGTACCAGACTTTAAAAAACAAGTACAGGGGGAGATTTATCTAACCAGACCCTTCATTGGAAACAGCTATAGTGGATTAACACATTATCCATCTATTGTTATTTGCCTATTTATATGTGTATTTAATACTTTTTCGCTGTACTGTGTATTTGTTTCTTTTTGTATTTGTTATTTATTATTGATCTTCTGTAAAAATGAAGCTGAATTCCTTAATTTGCTGCTTTTCTATACACAAACCAAGAAGATATCCTGTGGAACAGTCATTATTTTAATGAGATACATACTGTAATCACCTGAAGAGACACATCTACACAAACGGATACTTCTAAACCAGTTGTTAAGTATCCCACCCAGGAGGGATCAATGCTAGATGGGTCAAAACAAGTGTAGTGGTTAATGAACATTCTCATATCTTCCATCTTCCTTCTCTCTCATTAATCAATCAAATATATATATATATATATATGTGTTTGTGTGTGTGTGTGTGTGTGTGTGTGTGTGTGTGTGTGTGTGTGTGTGTGTGTGTGTGAAGGCGCATGATTCAGTGGCTAGAGCATCAAGCTTATGATCGTGAGGTTGTGAGTTCGAATCCCAGACTGGGCTGCGTGTTGTGTTCTTGAGCAAGACACTCTATTTCATGTTGCTCCAGTTCATTCAGCTGTAGAAATGAGTTGCGATATTACAGGTGCCAAGCTGTATCAGCCTTTGCCTTTCCCTTGGATGACATTGGTGGTGTGAAGAGAGGAGGCTGGTATGCATGGGCGACTACTGGTCTTCCATAAACAACCTTGCTCAGACTTGTGCCTGGAAGGGTAACTTTCTAGGTGCAATCCCATGGTCAGTCATGACGAAGGAGGTCTCAGCATATATATATATATATATATATATATATATATATATATATATATATATATAGTGAAGTATATTGCCACTTAAATGTGGCTGACCCCTAGGGGTGGATGTTACTATTCGATATATATATATATATATATATATATATATATATATATATATATATATATATATATATACATATATATATATATATATATATATACATATATATATATATATACATATATATATATATACATATATATATATATATATATATATACATATATATATATATATATATATATATATACATATATATATATATATATATATATATATATATATATATATATATATATATATATGTGTGTGTGTATATAGATATATATACATACATGTGTGTGTGTGTGTGTGTGTGCATACATGTATGCGTGTGTATATGTGGATTCTATGAATGATGTATTACTTTCAACATGCCTATTGGAGTAATTTCCCTTTATTCAACGTTTTTTTTTTCATAGCGTTTTGTCTTAATAACTGATGAGATGCCTGAGCAGACTTCAGCCCCAGCATCCAAAACTCTGAGTTTTATTATGACAACCAACTCATTGTCACATATTATATTTATAGATAAATTCCTCTATTTTACATAATATTGAGGTCTCATTCACTTTTTTGTTGTCATATTATTATTATTAATATATATATATATATATATAAACACACACACTCACACACATACATATATGTATATACACATATCATCATCAACATACAGTGTTTTGAATCCGGGTTTTGTCCCTGTTAATGGGAGTGGCCGGAGCAAACTCAATGCCATAGCAACCACCCTCACATCATCTTGCCCTGTTTTGGGCATCTTCCCTCCTCAAGCCAACCCTCCCAATCTCCTCCAACTGTCCCGCTACATTTTCCTTGGTCTACCACAAACTCAAGCATATACACATACACACACACGTGCACACACACTTCAGATAATCCATTGTGATTTGAAGGTGTTGTGATATCTATTTCTAATGAGGTAAGTGATTACACAGAGGATTATCACCAGTTCACAGTTTAACATCTCAGTCTTATTTGTTCACTGCACTGCTGCTGACAGGATTTAACATGCTACTTGTAGTCTGGCAACCTGTCAGCTTATCCATCTATATTCATCATGTTTTCTTTTACATAATTAATTAAACCTCATTGATGTAATCAACCTGGGAGGGCCTGTTAGGCTTCCTACACATTTATAATAACAAAACTAACAAATACAAGATAAATGAAACTCTGCCATCATGTCTGCTACAATCATTAGCAGTCCATTTTGGAAGTATTAACACTTGTTTTCAAATGATTTTCCTATTATAAAAAAACCTGCTTATAAATTTGTTATGAGTATGTAACTAATAAATAAAAGAAAGCAAATGATTTATTAATGTCTTACTCCTTTCGCTCTTTGTCTCTTTTTCACTCACACACTTCATTTGTATCCCCTCCCCTCTTATTTCATTAAATACATTTTGTTTTTTCCCTCTCACAGTTATTTTCGCTTTCTTTCCTTGCAATGCTCTCTCTCTCTCTCTCTCTCTCTCTCTTTCTCTCTCTTTCTTTTCCTTCTGTTCAATTGTTTTCATTAAAAGTACTAGCAGGTATACTGCCCTCCTGGTGATTTTCCACTAATGTACACGCACACATACACTCACAGAGGGTTGGCCAAATGTCACCTGACAGTAAATCAAAACCACTTAATTCCAAGAATTATTTATATTTAACAACTGAATGAATTTAATAAAAGCATCTAAATATGAAACATCATGAAAACTTTTCAAACTGAAGTCCTTCTTGAGCGACACACTTTTCCATTCAAGTCAATACAGAATTACAGGGAGTATTTATGGAATTTTGATTTACTGTCGGGTGACTTCTGGCCAACCCTGTATGACAAAGGCATTAATCAGCACCAGTATTGCTAGAAATAAGAATCAAAACACCTCAATAACTGTAGCTCTTATTTCTAGCAATACTAGTGCTGATTAGTGCCATTTGTCACTTTTAGTGATACATATATTTCTGCCTTTAGGTTGTAAAATTGTGAATTAGCCAACCATATTATTTTGATATGTGTGTGTGTGTGTGTGTGTGTGTGTGTGTGTGTGTGTGTGTGTGTATTATATATATCATCATCATCATCATCGTTTAACATCAGTTTTCCATGCTGGCATGGGTTGGATGGTTTGATTGAGGACTGGCAAGCCAGTAGGCTGCAACTGGCTCCGATCTGATCTGGCAAGGTTTCTACAGCTGGATGCCCTTCCTAACGCCAACCACTCCAAGAGTGTAGTGGGTGCTTTTTACGTGCCACCTGCATGAGAGTCAGTCAGGGCACACTGGCATCGACCACATCCAGATTGTGCTTTTTATGTGACATCAACATAGGGAGCCACTCAGCCAGCACTGCATTATCCCATGTTCAAATGGTGCTTATTACATGCCACCAGCATGGGTGCCAGTCAGGCGGCACTAACCATGACTACGATTTCAATTTCACTTAACTCAACAGGTCTTCTCAAGCACAGCATATCACCTGATGATTCAAGGGTACTTTTAATGGGCTGGTTATGCAACACTGGCATTGGCCATGGCTGCAATCTCACTTACTTGCCGGATCTTCTCAATCATAGCATATCTCCAAAGGTCTCAGTCTCTTGTTATTGCCTCTGTGAAGCCCAAATGTAATGTAATATAATTAGTGATTAATCCTTTTTACAATTAAAATAAACATGAAAAAGGTTATTTAAGTGATTTTTGTTAGTGTGTTTTGTATAGTTTCCATCTGCCCAATTTCCCTCAGAAGATGCTTATCCAAGGAGTGAATATAAATAATGAATGCAAAATAAATGTATAAAGAAATAAATGAATGAAATAAAAATTTTCTACTTCTTGGGTTTGATAACTTTGTGGAATAGTTTGTATTGTAAAACAAGACTGTAATGGTTTTGAGGATGATGATGATGATGATGTTAACAATAATGATGATGATGCTGATGGTAATAATGATGATGATGATCATGATGTTACTGTCTTTAACCCTCTCTGTTACTTTCACTTTCTTTCCTTGAAATGCTCTGTCTCTCTCTCTCACCAATAAATACCCAATCGAAACTTTTTAGCTGTAATGTAATATTTTTAGAAGCCTGTTGTATGTCTATGACTACATTATTTAATGTGCCCTTCCTTATCATTGTTTCTTTTCTTTTTTTTTTTCATAACGATAATAGGCTGTAAGGGAAGGGAGATTTGGCTGCTATTTCATGCAGGGAGAGCAACCACATACAGATTCGCTTATTGGATCTAGAGTAGTAATGCAGCTACTGCTGATAAGGAGGAAGCTAAAATATATATATTTGTCTATTTGGGGATTTAAAAATATTTTCTGAGAATGTTATCTTCGGATTCAGAAAATCAGACCGAATTATTGAAAGGAAAAATTTATATATGCAATTTTTTAAATCTTAACTATTAAAAAAAAGAAAAAAAATTGAATTTGAAATGCGACTGAAAAATATTTTACCGAATGACTAAAGGAAAAGAAATGAGAATATATGATATTAATAGCAATATCATTTATTTTTCGAGATAATTTAGGGAAGATTCTTTATATTACCAACTCCTAGTTTTTTTTTATTTTATTTTATTTTTTATTTTTTACTATAAATGCATATCGTTTAAATGCAAGCGAGCGACATTGACAATTGACAAGAGAATAAAATAAGGATTTTTCCGTAATATTTATAAATATATAAAAAAGGCGAACAGAAAAACATTGATAAAATTTAGTTTTCACAGTTATCATTGAATTGAAATCGAAGAATTTTTAAGACAAAAAGTATTTTACCTGCTATTGAAATTGTCGTTAGAAGTGTGTATACACGTTGTCATGACAACACCTCACTATGTTAACTCGTCAGCAATTAGTGGAGTCGACAACAGTGAGAACCAATCAAATATCGCTTTACTAACGGTGTTTTGTAAATCATGTGATTACCATCTCGTGACTTTATTTATAAATAAGTTCTTACTCAGTCTTGACAAACTTTTATAGAAACATGGGCTTTTAATATAAGAAAGGAGTTTCTTCTGTTCGAGACACTGGTTATTGTCTTTGGTTACCACGATGGAGCCTGTCGAAAGAAAGATTTTTGTCGGATTGTACTTGTTTGTTGTTATCCTACAAGTTCATTCAGACCAGGTAAAACAACTACCTTCCGATTTTATTTATTTATCATTTAATCTCAACAAAATATAGTTTTGTGACATAAAAATCTTCGTGTCATGTTCGTTTTTCTTCAGCCACAGCCAGATCTTCTTATTGCGTGCTTGTGTGTTAATGGAAACAGAGGCAAGGACTCTTTTTTATTATTTGGAGATGAAGGAAAAACACTGACCCAAAACTTGAAATTGTTGTTCCCTTTTTTATGTACAAGCTTATACTTACTTTGCACACATGAAAAAATATTTAGGTATTCTTTTACACAGTCTTTGTATCCTTATTTAACATACTGTTTTTTTTTTCTCATGTAAGAACCTCCTCCCTCTCTTTTATTCACTCACATCTTCGAGTCAACTTCTGTCCTGTATACGTAAGGGTTTAACATCAATCGTAACTAATTCTATACAGAGAGATCAAACTAATAGGCCACATCTTTTCTGAAGTTCTTGACTTTGGATATATTCCTATGTTGCGAAAAGAAGAGTATTTCGACATTTCTGGCCATGGACATTATTTATTTTTTTTTTTTGGTAATCTTTTTGGCAAACGTCATTTTAGGCCGACACGGATAGATAATTTCTTCTAATTCTGTTTACTATTATTTTCTGTTTGTAGATTACTCATTCATAAAACTATGTTTCCGACAGATGACTTTATACATGTCGATTCATTTTATTTGATATTAGAGACAGACAGAAGTGGTGTGATTCACAATGCAAAGCTGCATCCACATTTGGGACGGTACTGCTACACACACACACACACACCACAACTATCTTGGATTACATCCAATCACAGGCCACTCGATTTATTGGTCCTAAGTTGCTTGCTAATACTCCATGCTGTCTTCTCAATTATCTCTTCTGTTATTACGACTGTGACATCGCTTCCTCGGAGCTGGCCGCTTTCCTGCCAACTCAACTAAAGCTCCACTACCGTGCTTGTGTTTTCTCTTGTCACTCTTATTGTTTTCTCCCCAGGCCCCTCCACATTGATTACTTCCCCACTTGTCAGATCGTCAACTTTCTGGAACCCCATTCAACTCAGAAGGGCATACGAAGGCCATGAGCACACTCTCTTCTTCCGGTCAAAACATTTAATCACAATAATAATATGGATAAATCCGAAATGTCAAAATAGAATCAGCTGTTTTATCTATGAGTTCGGCAATTCACGTGGATTGTCTAATAACAATTGAAAGGATTGTAGAAAGTATTTATAATAAGCCTTTCTACTATAGGCACACAGCCTGAAATTTGTGGAGAAGGTTATCAGTCGATTACATCGAACCCAGTACCTAACTGGTACTTATTTAATCGGCCCCAAAAGGATGTCGACCTCGGTGGAATTTGAACTCAAATCGTACAGACAGACAAAATGCCGCTAATCCTTTTCTAATGTAGGCACAAGGCTTGAAATTTGGGTAGGGGTCTGGTTGATTACATCGACCTCTGTGTATAACTGGTACTTATTTTATTAACCCCGAAAGGATGAAAGATAAAGTCAACCTCGGCAGAATTTGAACTCAGAACTTAAAGATGGACGAAACGCCGCTCGGCATTTTGTCCGGCATGTTTACGATTCTGCCAATAATTGTTTAAGATGTCTTTAGTTTTTTTCAAGTGTCTGTTGGACCTTTTCGACTGCACTTACCAGATATGTTTCTTAAAAAAATTCTTACATAAATATATATTGTGCTAGCTACGAAAATCATAAACGTTTTTTTTTATCTTTTTCTGCTTTTTTTGAGAATTATGGCCATGCTGGAGCACCGCCTTTAGTCGAGCTCAGGACTTATTCTTTGTAAGCCTAGTACTTATTCTTTGTCTCTTTTGGCGAACCGCTAAGTTGCGGGGACGTAAACACACCAGCGTCGGTTGTCAAGTGATGTTGTGGGGACAAACATACACACACACACACACACACACACATATATATAAACAATATATGAGTATATGCATATATATGTACATGTGTGTATATACGTTCATCCACATGTACATATAGATACATAACTGGGTACATGACGTGGCAAAAGAGCAAGGACAAAAATGATAAACAAGGTGCAACAAACAAGCAGGCCACATAGAAACATCCCCTTCATCAGCTGCCACCATTAAAACTCCGGCGTTTATATACATACATGTATACGACGGACTTCTTTCGGTTTCCATCTACCAAATCCACTCACAAGGCTTTGGTTGGCCCGAGGCTATAGTAGAAGACACTTACCCAAGGTGCCACGCATCGTTAAGAAGGATGCCCTTCTTAACACCAACCACTCCGAGAGTGTAGTGGGTGCTTTCCCGTTTCACTGGCATGAGGGCCAGTCTGACGGTACTGGCAACGGCCACGCTCAAATGGTGTTTTTTACGTGCCACTGGTACAAAAGCCAAACAGCTGCTCTGGCAATGATCATGCTCGGATGGTGCCAGTCATTGAATTTGATTTGATTTCGATTTCACTTGCCTTAACAGGTCTTCGCAAGCAGAGTGTAATGTCCAATGAAGGAAAGGTACGCATGAGTGGGCTGGTTACACCCCTGGCATAGGCCACGGGTTATTGTTTCACTTGGCTTGCCAGGTCTTCTCACACACAGCATATTTCCAAAGGTCTCAGTTACTAGTCATTGCCTCGGTGAGGCATTACGATCATGAAATGAGCATTAGCTTATCTAGCCCTTTCTCATGGAACCGTAGGGTTCTGGAGAACTCCAGTTGAGAAACACTGGTCTAAAGGAAGAGGAGTGGTTATGGCCTTCACACCCTCCTCTTGAACTTTTGTAAGTCAACATCTGCAGAAAAGACATGAGCAAGGAGAGAATTCCCGGATGCCAATGTTCTGGGAACAAAGAGTTTGGTGTTGGGGTTGGACATAACAAGGGTGATTGGGGGAGGAGAGATGAGTGGGTCAAGAATGCTGAGAAGAAGTGGTATGATCCCAGCCGACTCTGAGGAGCAGAGGCCATAATAGCAGTGAAGGGAAAGGTTAAGAATGTAAACAGCTTGTCTTGGGTGTGTGTCTATGAATGATTTTATATCAATCAATTTGGTGGCCTTTTTTCTGGAAGTGATCTAAGATGCTGAGCAGCACTGCTGTGGAAATAAGAGTAATATTCCATGGTGCATGTTATTAAGGCTTTGTAGAGAAGTAATAATTGTTGGAGGCTGAAATCTCTTCCAGCCTTGAAAATGAGGTCCATTTGTCAGGATGCACTCCTTGCTATGTTAAAGGTGTACTTTGACCAGGAGAGGTCCTTAGTAATCATAAGATGTACTTTCATCAAAGTTGATCTTTGGTTAAAGTGAGATCCAAAATATAGCTTAGTGATTAATGCAGGGCTTATTGGAGACTTGAACATGATGGTGTTGAATTTAGTGAGCTGGGAATGCTTGAGTGGGGATACTATGAACTCAGCCAGCTCTGATGAGAAGAGACCATTGTAGTAGCAGCAGGAAAACAGAGAGGTGTCAGTGAACCTGTGGGTCAGATAATGGTGTGATGGTGGTGTATGTATGTAGGATATCTGTATGTGCAGCACCACTGTTCCAGATACATGAACAATACTCTATTGTGGATATCTCCTGAACTTTGTTGATACTATTAAACACTTTGTGGTGCCGGTGTAGTATGTGATCTACATACATATTTCTGGTATAGTTTGTGATCCACACTGACATTTTGATCTACATTTTAAATGCATCTATTTACTCGACTTCCGGTTGGTTTGATATATAAACCAAAAAAACTTTTATGATTTCAGCACTTTTATTCCTGAGCCCGTTAAAAGAAGTCATGATGGGAGCAAAAGAATTTTACATACAGGTTATTCAAGATGAAAAAGCTGCAATAGAATTTCTCCAACACAAGGTGGTGAGCTGGCAGAATCGTCAACATGCCAGGCGAAATGCTTCTCAGTATTTCGTCTGCCGTTACGTTCTGAGTTCAAATTCCTCTGAGGTCAACTTTGCCTTTCGGGGTTGCTAAATTAATTATCAGTTACGCACTGGAGTCAATGTAATCGACTTAATCCCTTTGTCTGTCCTTGTTTGTCCCCTCTATGTTTAGCCCCTTGTGGGCAATAAAGAAATAAGAATTTCTCCAACGCTATGAACTCCTTGATGAGCATAGAGATATTGTTTCTAGTATGAAATAAGAATCAATAAAAAATTTTCTTTTTCCTCTAATTATAATTGCAAATTTACCACAAAATTTTGAATGTAGATCACAAGGTAGTCCAGATTTAAGTTGCTGTAGATCACAATGGCTTGTAGCTCACATACTACACCTGCACCCACTTTGCTCCCTCTGAAGTTTAGGCCTTGGATGATTTTTCTTCACTATTCTCAACTCTAGGTGGCTTTCTTGCTTTTCTTCAGTTGAATCTTTGTTGTTTTTCAGCTTTGCTTCAATATCCCATCTGCCTCCAACTATTTTTAGGGTACCCTCTCTGCCTCTTTTGTGGGTACTATGTCAGGATCTGACATTTTGTCATATGTTTCCCTGGTGGAAGGCCTTCCTCTCCCAGATCTTGTTGGTTTTGAATTGTTGTTGATGCTTCTGTCACTTTGCCCTTTTTACTAGATAGGGATGTTGGCCCTATGCAAACCTATTTTTACCTCTAGTGGGGTGTATGTGTGTGATCTGTATTAATCTGGCCTTTACCCTTACTGAGAGCTTTCATTCTGCTGGCAGGGTTATTGAGGCATATAAGCTACCACAATGCAGCAAAGATTAGACCTTGTGGTTGAATGTGAGCTGTCAGAGGCTAAAGAATCTTCTAGTCTTGAAGAAAAAAACCAGTTGTTGAGATGTGGTCCTTGCCATATTGAAGATGTGCTTTCACCAAAATGACAAAGTTCAGAAGTATTTTTTTTTTTTTGGTTATTGTATTACTTTGGCAGTGTTTGATTGTTTATTGTTGTGTGTGTGTGTTCTATTTAAGGTCATAATGCTGACTCACAGGGCCTCTACTGTAATGGATATATCTTGTGTCAACAGAAAATACAATTGAAGCAGTTGAACCTTGGTTTTAAAATGTGGGGTTGGGGTGGAAGATGATAAAATTTCAGAAAAACCAAAATTATAAAATTCCAAACTTGATAAATTAAATAATAAAGCTGTTACAAATACTACACATCTCCGTTATTTAAATCTATATTTTGTATATCAAGGTCATCAATGGTCAAGTTGATACTTGGCCATCTGTGACCTATAATACATACATCATCATCATCATCATTGTAGTTTAACGTCTGCTTTCCATGCTAGCATGGGTTGGACGATTTGACTGAGGACTGGTGAAACCAGATGGCTACACCAGGCTCCAATCTGATTTGGCAGAGTTTCTACAGCTGGATGCCCTTCCTAACGCCAACCACTCAGAGAGTGTAGTGGGTGCTTTTTACGTGCCACCAGCACGAAGGCCAGTCAGGCAGTACTGGCAACGGCCATGCTCAAAATGGTGTATTTTATGTGCCACCCACACAAGAGCCAGTCCAGGGGCGCTGGCAACGATCTCGCTTGAAAGTCCTTACATATGCCGCGGGCACAAGTGCCAGAAAGGCGACACTGGGCACAAGTGCCATCACAGTTTCGCTTTTGCTTGCCCCAATAAGTCTTCGCAAGCTGAGTTTCGTGTCCAATGAGGGAGATGACATTGGCATGGGTGCCAGACGTCAAATTTAACTCGATTTCGATTTCACTTGCCTCAACAGGTCTTCGCAATATATACATATTCATATACCAATAATAATCGGAGCACTAAGTTTTGTTAGTAAATGCCTAAAGGAGAATCTGGATAAACTGGAATTTCAGAAAGGGAAATTGACTGACTGATTCATACATTACAAGTGCAATCTGTGAAGGGGAGCAGTAAAAATATACACAACTTTTCTCAAGTTCCAAATGTAAATTTGTCCGTGTTAACTACATCCCAAAGATGGAGCCTTGTATCTTTGTTAGAAGCTGGCTCCCTCCTCAGTGGAAGATTTATAATAATATTAAAAAATAGAAGAGACATTTTATATATATATATATATATATATATATATATATATATATATATATATATATATGCACACACATACATATATATATATACGACGGGCTTCTTTCAGTTTCTGTCTACCAAATCCACTCACAAGGCTTTGGTCAGCCCGACGCTATAGTAGAAGATACTTGCCCAAGATGCCACACAGTGGGACTCAACCCGGAACCATGTGGTTCGTAAGCAAGCTACTTACCACACAGCCACTCCTACGTCTATGCTGTTTATTCTATTTTTAAAACAGTACCCCATTTCCTCTGCTTTCCCCCCATCTAATATTCACCACTGTCCATGTCCCTGCTCTGTTCAGTTCTCTCTGCATACCTCTTTTGTCCCCATCTCTGTCCATCTGCCACCCTCCTTCTACTCCCTTACAAACTCACCACCCACTCACCCTGTCCAGTCCTCTATCACTTCTCTCACCTTCCTGCAACTTGAGGTTACTCCCTGACGTATCTTCATTGCTATCTTCTCTCTCTTCCAACCAGGGTATTTATGAATCTCCCCTCTAGCAAAACACCCTGTTTCTGTCCCCCTGTTATACTTTAACTTCCCATCACCTTGCACAAAGCCACCTCCCTCAACATTACACATCCTCAGTGGAGGGGGTCCTGTCTAGAGAGTTACTCGTTGACCTCACTGGTGCCAGTACCATGTAAAAAGCACCCAGCACATGCTGTAAACTGGTTAGCATCAGGAAGGGCCTCCAGCCTCAGGTACCATGTCAAAGCAGACACAATAGTGCTTGGCACAGTCCTCCACGTTGCCACCTTCTCTTGAACCATTCAACACATGAAGCACGGATAATGAAATCTAAATGTTGATAATAGCAAGGTGTGATCTGTGAGGTATAGACATTTAGCTGTTCTCTCTATCATTTGAATGACCAAATAGAAATACCCTCATTAACTTGTTCTAGCAGATGTTGATGATATGTATGAGCCAACAATCATAGATGTAGCCATTACTACTGGAGCTTAGAATCTACTGCTATTCCATCATTCTCATAGCTATTCCATTATTTCATTATTCCACACTGACAATTGTTTGGTTAGCTTTGCACTATTTCATCTCTCTTATAAAATTCCTGATGAAAAATCGATCATTTGTACTCTCATAAAATGTAATTAACATGAAATCAATATACTATTGATTTACAGTTTTTATATAATATTTCGAACCTCATCACAAGATCACAATTGTTTTCTTTTCTGGGTGGGATACAAATGATTAAACAGACACTTGCCTCCAATCCTGGCAAGTGTGGTAAAATACTTGTAAAAGAACAATTCCTCAGTATTAACAGGAGCTTGTCAGCTGACCTGTTAATGTCACCAATTAAGGAACTGCTACACAGAGGCTCAACCTTCTAGAAATACTGCTAAATTTCTCTCAAATAACACTATATACTCTTATGCAAAGCAAAGGCTGTATTAGATAATGTAGGCTTTGATATAATGAATGCTATGTCTGAAAATAAGATAGATGATCATGGCTTTAGTAGCATTAATTATCAGGTTGACCTGGGGCTAACCAACATTCTAGACCCTGAGACTTCAAGAGAACCTCTCTGCAGTCAAATGTGTTGGTAGAAATAGCAACCAAATCAGCTACAACTTGTGAAGGACACATTAGATAATGATTAATAAAGTGGATGGTCATGGCTGAAATGTCTTTGATCAAAAGCTGTCCTGGAGCTTAAAATCAGCTACAGTAATATTCTGGACCATGAGCCTTCATGGAAACCTCTTTGCAGTCCTTTGAGCAGCTAGAAACAGCAGCTAAATCAACCACTAATTACACCCTTCCATCAAAAAAGAAATGAAAGACATTTTAGGTAATGTATCAGAGGGGATACACACACGTATATATATATATATATATATATATATGCGAGCAAAAATAAATACAAAAAAGGTGGGTTTTTTGTATGATTGTGTATAGAGGAATATATTATTTTGTTTAAAAGAGTTCCAACACTCTGTTTTTTATGTTTTATTTATATTCCTGCAGAACCAATGTGGGGTATAGAATATGGAATATACAATATATAATATAATATACAATATATAATATAATATACAATATATAATATAAAATAAAAATGGATGGCACCATGAAATAAAGTATTGAATGTAGATGAAATATTGAGTGATCAATATAAAGGATCAAATATATAAATATATAAAGGCGACTCGAGTTTCAGCGCTATTTCCCTTTGTCATGGCCGGTATGACAGACTTTATATATATATACACACACACACACACACACACACACACACACACACACACACACACACACACACACACACATAACACACACACACATAACACACTCTCACCAAATTCACTGTGCCTACATCTGAAGTAGTTATTATTATCATTATTAATATTGCTATTATTATGAATAAGGTGGTGAACTGGCAAAATCATTAGCTTGTGGGTATTTTGCCTGTCGTTACATTCTGAGTTCAAATTCCACCGAGGTCAACTTTGCTTTTCATCCTTTTGGGGGTCAGTGAATTAAGTACCAGTGTAACACTGGGGTTCATGTAATTGACTAGCCCCCTCCCACCAAACTTCAGGCCCTGTGCCTATCGTAGAATGGATTATTATTATTATGAATATTATTATTAAGGTGGCGAGCTGGCAGAACGAGTCGCATGCCAGGCAAAAGGCTTAGTGACATTTTGTTCGTCTTTATGCTCTGAGTTCAAATTCCACCGGGGTCGACTTTGCCTTTCATCGTTTTTGGGGTCGATAAATGAAGTACCAGTCAAGTATTGGAGTCAGTATATTGACTTTACCCTTCCCTCAAAAACTACTGGTTTTCTGCTACAAACTTGAAAGGATTATCATCATCATCTTCATCATTATGTAAGGCTGCAAGCTGGCCAAATCGTTACCATAATGGACAGCTCAGTGGTATTGCTACTGACTTTACTTTTGAGTTCAAATTCCACTAATGTTGACTAGTTGACTACCTTTCATCTTTTTGGGGGGTCAATAAAATAAACAAATCATATTTTATGTATCAATATCAGGTGCAGGAGTGGCTGTGTGGTAAGTAGCTTGCTTACCAACCACGTGGTTCCGGGTTCAGTCCCACTGCGTGGCACCTTGGGCAAGTGTCTTCTACTATAGCCTCAGGCCGACGAAAGCCTTGTGAGTGGATTTGGTAGACGGAAACTGAAAGAAGCCCGTCATATATATGTGTGTGTGTGTGTGTATATATATATATATATATATATATATATGTAACTTAGCGCTTCGGCTAAAGAGACCAATAGAATAAGTACTAGGCTTACACTGAATAAGTCCTGGGGTCGATTTTCTCAACTAAAAGGCGGTGCTCCAGCATGGCCACAGTCAAATGACTGAAACAAGTAAAAGAGTAAAAGAGTATCAGTCATACTGGTGGATTACCAATGATATTTAAAATTTAGTTTTTGAGCTGACATGATCACTCAACCTGCAAGAGATAGCAGTCAAATCTCCATTATATCATATCCTATCACTTTATAGAAATGGAAGATACATTTGATATTGTGGTTTGGTGTTAGGAAGGGCATCCAGCTGTAAAAATCCTGCCAAAACAGTCACAGAAGTCTGGTGCATGCTTTGGCCTGGTCAGCTCTTGTGGTACCACCCTACCCATGCTAGCATGGAACACAGACATTAAATGATGATGATGATGATGTTCTAAACACACCATGTCCAGAAAATAGATATGGACACAGTCACAAAGACACTAATGTAGAAATAATCAACTGCTAATCAACAGCAATCATTTATTAATGGTAATGAAGGAAAAAGCCTCCAGGTGGTCACTTGGGCAGTTAGAAATAAGTCAAATCTCCTTCATATGTGTATAAAAAAAGAGAAATCCCTTACTTGTAAAACAGTTAAGGGCTGGTGATAGGAGGAGCATATGGCTGGAAAAGAGTACCTCAGTAATATACGATGATGATAATGATGATGATATTGAAGTATTAAGGAAAAAAATGGTTCATTTTCCATTTTCAGAATGTATTTGAAATAATAGCCATTTATTCATTTTATTTTGTTTATTTCCAGGACCTGTCTTTATGCTCAAAATGTTCTTCTCCACTCAAAAACGATTCTAAAGTTGTTTCTTTCTGTGAAAGTGATCAGTCCTATGAAATGTATTATCGATGCTGTACTAACACAAACCGTTCTATTGTATATGGGTGAGTAATCTGAATTTTTTATCAGACTTTTAGCAAACTAACATCTTCGATAAGGTCAGTTTGATAGTCATGTCCTTCATTCTTTTGACAAAGTACAAAACTGAATATTTTGTATGTATGGGGCCATAATCAATTAAGTAAATACGATTTAGGCTGTAAGAAAAATCTACCTCATCAAATTTTGCCTGGCCCATACAAGCAAGGGCCTTGTTTCAGGAGGGTACCAGGGGATAAGTGCCCCCCCCCTCATTTTTTCAGGAACTGGGAACAAACCATCTTTTGTCCCCACTACTTTTTCCCAATTAAAAAACAAAGTACCACCGTCAATCTAGGTGGCATACCGCCTTGTGTCAAACTGGTGCAGGAGGAGCTAAAAAATCTAAGCAGTGAAGAAAAATTTCAGAAGCTGTTCAATACAGCAGAAAAAATGATTTATCAACTCAATATTTCTCCTTTGGAGCTACCCAGGTAACGAAAAGTTCCTAAAAGATACCAGGAAGGAAATGTATTAAAATATCAACACTGCACTGTTTTGGATCATTACAGAGTGCAGTATTTGTAGGTAGAGCATACTGCAGTGGAGGTGCAGTGGCCCAGTGGTTAGGGCAGCGGACTTGCGGTTGGAGGATTGCGGTTTCGATTCCCAGACTGGGCGTTGTGAGTGTTTATTGAGCGAAAACACCTAAGCTCCACGAGGCTCCGGCAGGGGGTGGTGGCGAACCCTGTTGTACTCTTTCGCCCCAACTTTCTCTCACTCTTTCTTCCTGCTTCTTGAGTAACGCTGCGATGGACTGGTGTCCCGTCCAGCTGGGGGGAACACATACGACATAGAAACCGGGAAACCGGGCCCATGAGCCTGGCTAGGCTTTGAAAGGGCGAAGAAAGAAAGAAAGCATACTGCAGTAGCAAATTTGGAAGAGTATTTTTTCACAGGATTTAGCAGATTATGAAAAACTGAGCAATATTTTACTCAATGGACATTTTTGTGCTGAAGTGATCATGCAGCATCCGGAGCTTGATGAATTTTCTTTAAGGAATGAAATACTTTTTTACAGAAATCATCGTAGTGGATCATCTCTCGAGGGTCATCGTAAAATATTCAGTGAAATGCAACCAGAAGTCTGTCACATGTTTCGAAATGTGGAGCGATTGCTCAGGCTACTTGTTTCCAATCAGTTCTTGTGAAGCTGAAAGATCTTTTAGCACTCAGCAGAGGCTCAGAACTTGGTTGTGATTGACCATGGCTCAGCAAAGGTTGAATCATATTCTAATATGCCATGTTTGTAGAAATGGCTTGAAAAACCCATGCTAGCATGGAAAGCGGACGTTAAATGATGATGATAACGATGATGTTGATGATATAATTTAGTTGGTGGACTCCCAGTACTACTTTTATAGTATTTAGTCACAGCTCATTAGGCTCTGATTTCAAATCCCACTGCAATCAATTTTAAATTTAGAACCAGTGAAATAAATTCTGGTGTTGAGATAATTGTTAAACCCTTCTCTGAATGTCAAGAAATATATATTTCTGGCATTTAGAAACATTATGTGTTTCTGAATAACATGGTTTTGGTTTCAGTTTCGTTGGACAGCACCCTTAGGCAACTGTCTTCTAATGTATTGCCAGTCAGACCATTGCCCTCTGAGTGAATTTTTTAGATGGAAACCGTGTGGAACGCTGCCCCCCCCACCCCACCCTAACCTCGTGTATATTTAAAATTGTGTATGTTTGTCCCCACCTGTATCGAACAGATGACATAGAGTTGCCTCCCTTGATGTTCTGAATTTAAATTCTGAAGTTTCTTCATTTTCATCTGTTTAATTTTTGTCATCGTCAGGATGTAAGCATCTCATGGCTCTTCACAGGACCGTTCGAGATTGATGTGAGGGATGGAAAGAGGAAGGTATCCTTAAATTAGTGACCTAGCTCGAATGTTGAAGCAGAGCGGACTCTGTTAAAGGCAGCGTAGGTGCCTAGTGGTGACAGTGTGAAATCAGGCAATGGATTGAATCTATCAGCCATGATTCATAAAGATTGAGATTACTCTATTGGTTATAGCCTTCCTGTTTTGAAAATTGGCCTTGATACTACTGAAACTAAATTATCATAAGCAACAGATAATTCACTGTATTAACTGCCATTTATATACATGAAGGGCAGGAGTGGCTGTGTGGTAAGTAGCTTGCTTACCAACCACATGGTTCCAGGATCATTCCCACTGCATGGCACCTAGGGCAAGTGTCTTCTACTGTAGCCCTGGGCCGGCCAAAACCTTGTGAGTGGATTTGGTAGACAGAAACTGAAAGAAGCCTGTCGTATATGTATATCATCATCATCATCGTTTAACGTCCGCTTTCCATGCTAGCATGGGTTGGACGATTTGACTGAGGACTGGTGAAACCGGATGGCAACACCAGGCTCCAATCTAATTTGGCAGAGTTTCTACAGCTGGATGCCCTTCCTAACGCCAACCATATATATATATATATATATATATATATATATATATTGCTACATGGCAGTGAAACATGGGCTGTAACTGCTGAGGACATACGTAAGCTCGCAAGGAATGAAGCCAGTATGCTCCGTTGGATGTGTAATGTCAATGTGAATACCCGTCAGAGTGTAAGTATCTTGAGAGAAAAGCTGAACATTAGAAGCATCAGTTGTGGCGTGCAAGAGAGACGATTGCGCTGGTATGGACATGTGGTGAGAATGGAGGAGGATAGCTGCGTGAAAAAGTGCCACACCCTAACAGTTGAGGGAACCCGTGGAAGAGGTAGGCCCAGGAAGACCTGGGCTGAGGTGGTGAGGCAAGACCTTCGTACATTGGGCCTCACCGAGGCGATGACTACTGACCGAGACCTTTGGAAATGTGCTGTGCGTGAGAAGACCCGGCAAGCCAAGTAAGATCGTTGCCAGTGCCCCTGGACTGGTTCTTGTGCGGGTGGCACATGAGATGCACCATTTTGAGCGTGGCCGTTGCCAGTACCGCCTGACTGGCTCCTGTAGGATTTTCGAGCGAGATTGTTGCCAGTGCCCCTGGACTGGCTTGTGCGGGTGGCACATAAGACACCATTTCGAGCGTGGCCGTTTTCGTGCGGGTGACACGTAAAAGCACCCACTACACTCTCTGAGTGGTTGGCGTTAGGAAGGGCATCCAGCTGTAGAAACTCTGCCAAATCAGACTGGAGCCTGGTGTTGCCATCCGGTTTCACCAGTCCTCAGTCAAATCGTCCAACCCATGCTAGCATGGAAAGCGGACGTTAAACGATGATGATGATGATGATGTGTGTGTATGTTTGTGTGTCTGTGTTTGTCCCCCCACCATCGCTTGACAACCGATGCTGGTGTGTTTACGTCCCCGTAACTTAGCGGTTCTGCAAAAGAGACCGATAGAATAAGTACCAGGCTTGCAAAAAATAAGTCCTGTGGTCGATTTGATCGATTAAAGGCAGTGCTCCAGCATGGCCGCAGTCAAATGGCTGAAACAAGTAAAAGAGTAAACACTTACGTAACCATGAAAGAATGGTAAAGCAGACATAAAAAAATGTTAATGACGATGCTTATATGTAAATGTTTCTTTGTAAATGTATTCATATTTTTTTTTTTTAAATTTCAGGCTTGATTTAACTGGTTGCAAAATAAAAGAATTGCACAGCAAAATATTTGGAGAATATTTGGACATGGACATTTTGTAAGTTTCCTGACATAAGTGGCTACAAAACTCTTCAATACTTTTTAGAGTTGTTTCTTAGCTCTGGTTTCGAGCTTCTATGGATGGAGACAAAAAACAATTTCCTTCTATTGCAAATGCTTATTTGTTTTTCTTTTAAGGGTGATATACACTCCTGTATATATGCATGTAGAATTCTTATAAATTGATTAAATACACAGTGAAATACATACTGTGGATTGTAACTAAAACTTCATGAGCTAAAACATCAATTAATACATCATCTATGCTGAAAGAGAAAATGAATTTTTCGTTTTTGTATTTTGTTTGCTAGTATTATCATCATCATCACCACCACCACCACACTGCTACTACCACCACTATCATCTTTATCTAACATCCATCTGGCATGGGTTGGGCAGTTTGTCAGGAGCTGGTATTTTGCTAAGCTCCACTGTCTATTGGCATGATTTTTTTTTCTTTTGTACAGCTGGATGCCCTTCCTAATACCAACCACTATACAGAGTTCATTGGGTGATTCTTAATGTGAACTCATGTATTGAAAGAGATTTTCTCATACCTTGGGAGGGTCATTATACCAATAATAAACACATGCACTAGTTGTATTTCACTTCTTTATTTTCATTTGTCAATTGATTAAATATTTAACTGATTGTTCGATTAACCATTTGGACAGTCAAGCAATCTGGTAGGCTCTTTCAATGTCTTTTAATTGCCATTTGCAATCTCATCAATAACAAGCCTGCTCTACTCCAGGTCTGTTTTGGGTCTGCCTGTTTTTCTGTCAGTTTACGGGTGCTATATTTGTAAGGACATGAGTGAGAATGTGGGCATTGAAGAGGTTATGAATGATGATGAAAAGACTTTGACAAATCTAGCTGATTCATTGATCGTCTGATTGAGTAATCAGACGATTGATTAATTGGTTCAATGTTAGCATATTAACAAATAAGAGAAAGAAGTGGCTGTGTGGTCAAAAGCTTGCTTCTCATCCACATGGTTCCAGGTTCAGTCCCATGGCATGGCACCTTGGGCGAGTATTTTCTACTATGGCCTCGGGTGACCAAACCCTTGTGAGTGGATTTGAGAGATGGAAACTGAAAGAAGCCCATTATTGTAAATGCATGTGTTTGTGTGTGACTTTGTGCCTGTGTTTGTCCCCATCAACCACTTGACAACTGGTTTTGGTGTTTACATTCCCGTAACATTGTGGTTCAGTAAACAAGACTGATAGAATAAGTCCAGGTTTAAAAAAAATAAGTCCTGGAGTTGATTCTTCAGCACAGTGCCCCAGCATGGTTGCAGTTTAATGACTGAAACAAATAAAAGACAAAAGATAAGTGAAATAGAGCCAGTGTGTGTGTGTGTGTGTGTTTATTGGCATAATGACCCTACCAAGATACAATGAAAATGAATTAAATTTCTTATAATGCAAATATTCAGTTCTATATTTAAGAGATGAGGAATTATTTACATTATTTACATTTGAAGGATAGAAAAATAATAGATTTATAAGCCTTAAAATTCACCCCATAATTGCCCACGGGCATATGGCGTAGTGGTTAAGCGCGCGGGCTACTAACCCCAAGGTTCCGAGTTCGATTCACGGCAGCGACCTGATTAATAATAGTAATAATAATAATAATAATAATATAATAATAGTAACATCGTTAGGAATGAGAACCCAGGTTCGAAATTTCCCCAAGACACCTGACGAAGGCTGGAGGGTATATCAGCCAAAACGTTGTGTTCACAACAAACAGGATGAGGACAAATATCCGTCAAATGTAAATAATGTATGCAAATATTCCTTTTACAATATCAATCATAAATTTTAAGATATTTTCTATATAACTGTTAAAATATAATTTTTTCGTTTTAAATTTATTATTGCAGAACATTAGAAAATAATGAATTTACAAGCTATGAAAAAATAGATTTCTTTGGTCTGAAATCATTAAGTTATTTGTAAGTTTGAATTTTTTCAATTTTGGAATCTGAATTTTGTTTTACTTTGTAAATGGGGACCGTTTTTTTTTTTTCTGGGGTGGGGAGCATTCAAAGAATAGCTTTTTATTAACTCAATCATATTAACTTATTGAACAAGTAATAGATAAAAGATATATTCTTTTCTTCTCTGGGCACAAGGCCCTAAATTTTTGGGGAAGGGGCCAGTCAATTAGATCGACCCCAGTACACAACTGGTATTTAATTTATCAGCCCCGTAAGGATGAAAGGTGAAGTCGACCTCAGCGGAATTTGAATTCAGAAGGTAAAGACAGACGAAATACCGCTAAGCATTTCGCCCGGCATGCTAACGTTTCTTATTTCTTTACTGCCCACAAGGGGCTACACACAGAGGAGATAAACAAGGACAGACAAACAGATTAAGTCGATTATATCGACCCAGTGCGTAACTGGTGCTTATTTAATTGATGCCGTACGGATGAAAGGCAAAGTCGACCTCGGCGGAATTTGAACTCAGAACGTAGTGGCAGACGAAATACCGCTAAGCATTTCGCCCGGCGTGCTAACGTTTCTGCCAGCTCGCCACCTAGATAAAAGATATAAGAAAAATATTTTCTCCTAACTCTTCTTTAAACCATTTTGAATTTTCAACATTGAAGAGTAGCCTCCCTTCACTGCTGTGATTTTCTCTTCTCTTCGTGCTTCAAAGCAGGCATCTTTATCCCAGGAAATGAAAAAAGAAAAGAAAAACAAGATCTGATACCATCACACTTAATAACCATTTTGTCGAAGTTCTGTATACTGTTTTTTTTTTTAATCCTTTTTAAAAGGAAAGTAAACTTAATATAACAAATGAATATCGTTGGTAATATGATAAAAGCTTGTCTCTTTCTGTTGCATTTCCTCCACATTTGCTCCCAAATAGACATGAAGCATAGCATCGTGTCACATATTTTTATACTTTAAACTTTTGCTATTTCATTTATCACAAGTTATTGATCAAGGGTTAAGGTCGGCTGCTGCACAGTTGGGGTCAAATATGGAACTATTTGGCTGCAAAGAAACTGTCGTCGTTATCCTCATCCTCCTCATCATCATCATCATGTTCAACATGTTTTAACGTTTTTCTTCGAAATTATCATGATATAATTAACTAATTATTATTTTTCTTTCTTTTCTTTTTTTAATTTTTTTTATTCCTCCTGAAGATCTCTTCCAAATATCAACAATTCCTGCCCTGGTGGTGCCGACATTTGGTATAATATTACAGTACATGCAGATTATGTCGAATGCATAGACCAAGTTAATACCTGTATACTTTACAATTGTAAGGAATCAATTTTTTCCCCCACCTACTTCAATTTCCTCTTTTCTTCCCATGCATGAAGGCTTTGGTTTGCCAAAGTACTTTTAATCATTCATGTGCGAAGTAAAAGTGTCAAATTTCTTTTGTGTTAAATTGCCTGAAAGAAGCTGATATGTGTTTCGCCTTGGAATAAAGCAATTCCTGCTATGTGTTTTGAATATATATATGTGCAGGAGTGGCTGTGTGGTAAGTAGCTTGCTTACCAACCACATGGCTCTGGGTCCCATCCCACTGCGTGGCACCTTGGGCAAGTGTCTTCTACTATAGCCTCGGGCCGACCTAAGCCTTGGTAGACGGAAACTGAAAGAAGCCCATTGTGTATATGTATATATATATACTTGTGTGTGTGTGTTTGTTTGTGTGTTTGCTTGACATGCGATGCTGGTGTGTTTACGTCTCCGTAACTTAGTGGTTCGGCAAAAAGTGACCGATAGAATAAGTACTAGGCTTACAAAGAATAAGTCCTGGGGTCGATTTGCTCGACTAAAAATAGGCGGTGCTCCAGCATGGCCGCAGTCAAATGACTGAAACAAGTAAAAGAATAAAAGAATGTGGTCTGTGATTCCAGTAGTTTAGTCTTTGTTTTGCATGAAGCCATGTGACTGAATATGGTAGATGGTAACTGAAAGAAGCCCTGTAAATGGTTGGCATTAGGAAGGGCATCCAGCTGTAGAAGCCATGCCAGAACAGACAGTGGAACCTGGTGTGGCCCACAACCTTATCATCTGTCAAACTGTCCAACCCATGCTAGCATGCAAAGCAGATGCTAAATGATGATGATGATCATCATCATCATTTAACGTCCGCTTTCCATGCTAGCATGGGTTGGACAATTTGACTGGGGACTGGCGAACTAGATGGCTGCACCAGACTCCAATCTGATCTGGCAGAGTTTCTACAGCTGGATGCCCTTCCTAATGCCAACTACTCCGAGAGTGTAGTGGGTGCTTTTTACGTGCCACCGGTACGAGGGCCAGTTCGGTGGCACTAGCAACAGCCACGCTCAAATGGTGTTTTTTATGTGTCACCTGCACAGGAGTCAGTCAAATGTTTTGTTCACATGCCACCGGCACAAGTGCCAATAAGGCGAAAAATATTTCTACGTTTTTGTGTGTCCCTTTGTCTTGACATTGTGTTATAGTTATGAGTGTCACTGCCATAGGAATAGTGTCATTCATTTCTAATATTCTGCAAAGTCATGTTTGACATGAGGTAATATTAGTTTGCCTGGAAACAGGTCAGGGTTAGTGACAGGAAAGGCATCAGACCACAGAAAATCTGTCGCAATAAAACTATTTGACCCCATGCAAGCATGGAAAAGAAATGTCCCAATGATGATGATATATAGATTGTTAGAAACTAAAATACTTTCGTGTGTGATGTGTGGATCTGTATAATCTATGTGGTTTCGTTGTAGTTTGTACTTTCATCTCAAGTGAATCTTGATCAAGTAGATCTGTGAATGAAGGCCGTAAGGCCATCATTATCTCATCTTTGATTAAGTCATCTGTTCCCAACTTTGAGCTGTAGAATGTAGGTTGTACCTTGAGGCTTTGTGAACTGTTTAAGATAATTTTAAAAGGTTGCAGTTGAAAATGTGTAATTACTCAGTTACATTTAGTTATTCAGTTACTCACATATTTCAAATGAGAGAAGAAACTGGGAAAATGAGTTTGGTGTTAATAAAATCAGCTTATTGAGGATGCAGACCTTTCAAAAACCTGGGACCTTTAGGAATATTCATTTTTCATTTAAATAATAGAGTTTTTTAGTGGCAAGGTTCACAACCATCGGTTCAATCATAGTTTATCCAGGTCTGCGTTAACCTGGATACACATCTCCCCTTTTTTGAGATAATAGTCTGTGATTTGGGATAATTTCACTATTATTTCTAAAAAATGGACTTACCATATTGTAGTTCCTTCTTTTCCTTATTCATCAAAATAGCATATACAGGTTGGCAACTAATACCAGTGAATGATGAAGGAGAGTTGTCTTTGAGTAATTAGATTTGATTTTAATTAGTTACACTGCATCACAAAAGCTGGCTTTCTTCTTCAGAGACCAACAACTACTTACCTTCTCTAGAGTTTCTTCATGGTACTCAGTGATTGTGTCCAGTGGCCAACCACTTGGCAGACTGACATGGAGTCCTTCACCAGCATCTGATTCACAGTTGTCCTATTTCCTCTCTTTCTGCATTTGTTACTGCTTGAAACTGGTTAGTCTTGTTCCACTTCTATCCAAGAACACCCGACTCCCTTGTCCATCCACCAATCAGTCCCTCCAGTCCTTCCTTCCTTGAACATCAGTTTTTCTAGAATTTCTACAGTGTACATGTTTTCTTGCACATTGAATATTAACCATGATGGTCATCAGTCTCTCTGTTCTGAGAGGACCCCTTCCTCCAGCTCAATCCATTTATACGAAGGAAAATGAAATAAGGAATGTTTGTTTTAGATATATTGACAAAAGGTAATTCAAATTCAGTTGCAGAGCAAATATTATTTATTTTCCTCGGTCTCTAAATTTACTGATTAGCCTCATGTATGAGATGGTCAAGTGGCTTCTACAACCCCAGGCTGACCAAAGCTTTGTGAGTAGATTTGATAGATAGAAACTGAAAGAAGCTTGTCCTCTGTGTATGTAAGTGTGTGTGTTAAGTATATATATATATATATATATATATATATATATATATATATATATATATATAGGTATATGATAGGATTGCTTCAATATTTCAGGGGTAGTCTGAAGTATCTAAGCAACCAGGGGATAGTTAAATCCAAAGGCACTCCTGGAAATTACTTGTGTGGGTACCGTCTTTGTTCGAAGGTATCCAGAGGCAGGTAATTTATTGTTTAAACCGCAGTTTGTAATTATAATTAAGTGGAGAATGGAGAAACAAACACAAGAAGAAGCAAGTCAATTGCATTACTATATCCACTAACTGTTTCTCCTGCATCTCTCACACCATGAACTTTAACATACTTCTCAACATTCTGAAGAGATCTGCCAAACCATTTAGCACATCGAAACGGTCGTAAATGACTCATTATATAATCTCCACATAATTAAATCAATGGATAACTAGCCCAATTGACTTGCTTCTTCTTGTGTTTGTTTTTCATTCTCCACTTAATTATATATATATATATATATTTTCTGAATTTGTGTAAATATGTATAGAATAATCTATCAGTTGAATAATGTTAAAACATGGTCTGAATTTCACGTTTTTTAGTATGATATTAAAAAAGAAACCATGGAAACCAGACCATGTTTTAACTTTATTCAACTGATATATATATATATAGTGACAGTGTGTGTGTGTGTCTGTGAGATACTGTCATCTTGCCTTGACATTGCTGTGTAGTTGTAAACGAGTGTCACCATCATGCAAGCAGTGTCCTTCATTTCCAATCATCTATGAAAACATGTCTGGTCTTAGAGAAAAAATTTACTTTATTTGGAAACAGATGAGGGCTAGCATGAAGGGCATCCAACTGTAGAAAATGAGCATCAGTAAATTCTGTCTGATCCATGCAATCATGGAAAAGTGGAAATGAAAATGATGGTGTGTATGTGTGTAATTGTTTCAAGATTACTATTTTCTAAAGCATAAACAGAGAACTTGTTTCAGAATAAGGCAAAATGAAGGTGCATAAGAACCTGCTAGAATCATATCTGTGTTGAAAAAAATAATGAATCTTTAATTTAACAAATTCAGGTTGTATGCATCCAAACGTTTTTCTTTTTTCAATCTGCTAGAAATTGCAGCTAGATTTCTCACAAACCATACTCCACATCTTGAACAGTAGATAATGTAGTCTAGAAATAAAAACGTGATAGTTATCACTAGAGTGTTTTGATTGTAAATCTGCTCATTTGGGGTTGACACAGGGTAGGGGTCAGTAACTTTAATCTACCAGTGGGCAGTTTCATATATGAATTCTGATGAAATTTGATGGCAAGGAATTGCTCACCCTACTATTTATTGATTTCTTGTTTTATTTTTAATTTTCAGTAAGTTGTCCCTTACACTCTAACTGCACAGAAGCAGGACCAGGTTATGCCGAATGCAATTGTGATCCAGGTTATTATGGCTATAAATGCAAAAGAACTGTACGTATATCAGTATTGAAATCATTTGTTTCCTTTCTCATTTGTGTTCCTGTAAAACACTTTTGTGTCTGTCTTGCTTCAATTCACCTTGTGACCTTGCATTTCTCCCTTCCTCCCTCTTACACTTCACTCATTGAGTCAGTGGCTTGAGTGACACTCGTTACTCTTTTTACTCTAAACATATTTTTAAAAAGCTTTTTTTTTTCCGCCCTAAGACTATGAAAGCAAGTTTCTAGGGTGTATAAGGGGCTGAGATTACAACATTTTCCCTGAATGGGATGCTGGTCTGTTGTAGGGTTCAAGCCAATAGTTTTTGAGGGGAGGGGACAAATTGATTACTTCAACTCCAATACTTGGCTACCACTTTATTTTATTGAATGTGAAAGGATGAAAGGCAAAGCTGACCTCAGTGAGATTTGAACTCAGAATGTAAAGAGTTGGAAGAAATACTGCCAAGTATTGTACCTGATTCTGCCGGCTTGCTGGCATTTTCTTTTGTCTCAACCTCATGGTTCTGGGTTCAGTCCTACTGCGTGGTACCTTGGGCAAGTACTTTCTACTAAAGCCTTGTGAGTGGATTTGGTAGATGGAAACTGAAAGAAGCTCATTGTATATATATATATATATATATATATATACACACACATACATACATACATACATACACACAATGTGTGTGTGTGTGTGTGTGTCTTTGCCCCCACCATCATTTGACCACTAATGTTGGTTTGTTTACGTCCCTGTAACCTAGCGGTTTGGCAAAAATAACCGATAAAATCAGTACTAGGCTTGCAAAGACTAGGTTCAGGGGTCTATTTGTTCGACTAAAGACGGTACTCCAGCATGGCCGCAGTCAAATGACCGAAACGAGTAAAAGAGTAAAAGAAATTCCGAACAAATGTTGCTTATATTGGAAATAAGATAAGCTAAGGGAAATAACTCATATGACCGATTTATGAATTTTCATAATTTTTTTCTCTTATGTAGAAAAACTTATTGGTAGGTTTGGTTAAACTCTGATATGATGATGAGGTCAAATAGACTGAAACGTGTCTATAGTTGTATCTTGTCAAAAAGAAAGACCAGACTTTCTTTCCTCTTAGACAATAAAAATAGTACAACTAGTCCTCAGCTGTGAGCAAGGGTGTCTTGGTAATATGAACCATGATTTTGCTAATTGTTTTTGATTCTTATGTTGCTGAGAACAGATTCGGATGTCCTCTCAGCCACTTTGCTCTCGATCCAGTTAGAATATGTAGGTTATGACAATTGAAATGAGAGTGGATTGTACAAGCACCCTTGCTGTACAACAGCTAATTTGACTAGAATAAGGTGAAAAGAAGAGCATAGGTCAAGGGTACAACACAATACCTTATCCAAGAATTGAACTCTCATTCTTATGGTCATAAACTGAACACTTCTGACCACTATGTCATACACCTTCACTCTATTTTTTTTCTCCCTATCTACAGCAGTGGTTCTCAACTGGAATCCAAATAAGGTTTTGTTGTTAAAATATTTACCCGCAATAAACTGGTTATATTCCTACAATACACACAATATTTTAATAATTTTTCCACTTCATACAATTGCTAATAATATTTAGTTATAAGAATCAAAATGGTCCACAGGCTAAAAATGGTTGAGAGCCACTGATATGAAAGATACGTACTAACATTGAGAGTTTGTTTCCTACTTTCTTCAAATTATCTCCCTTTCTCTTCCAGAGTTTATAACAATCGCCTCCAGGGTTTTTTTTTGCTCTCTGCTAAGAAGGAAATTTAAGTTATCTTTGATTTTTTTTTTTATTTGTTTCATTCATTGAAATGAATGTGGCCAGGCTGGAGCACTACCTTGAATGGTTTAGTCGACCAAATCGGCCCCAGTGCTAATTTTTAGGTCTGGTACTAATTCCATCTGTCACTATTTACATGAACCACTAACTTATGGGGATGTTAACAAACCAACACCAGTTGTCAAATGGTAGAAAATCTCCCTTAATAAATTCCATCTGACTTGTGCAAGCCTGTTAAAATGATGATGGTAAAGTGACAGTCTAGTTTATATTCTCTTTTACTTGTTTCAGTCATTTGACTGCGGCCATGCTGGAGCACTGCCTTTAGTCGAGCAAATCGACCCCAGGACTTATTCTTTGTAAGCCTAGTAATTATTTTATCGGTCTCTTTTGCCGAACTGCAAAGTTACGGGAACGTAAACACCAGCATCGGTTGTCAAGCAATGTTGGTGGGGGACAAACACAAACACACACACACACACACACATACATATATACGACAGGCTTCTTCCAGTTTCCATCTACCAAATCCACTCACAAGGCTTTGGTCGGCCCGAGGCTATAGTAGAAGACACTTGTCCAAGGTGCCACGCAGTGGGACTGAACCCGGAACCATGTGGTTGGTAAGCAAGCTACTTACCACACAGCCAAAGAGACAAGCAGTCTACTCATTAGAAATATCATGAAAAATGGAAGTCGTAATGAATTCAATATTTTCTTTTGTGTGTCTCATTAAGCTTGTGGTTTAATTTCCTAGCATCAAATTAGTTAATTTGTCTTTGTTTTTCATTGCAGGGTCACTTCCCTATGGATGTCTATGGTATCTCGACTGCTGCCGGAGTTGTTTTGGTCTCAGCTCTGTTCTGGTTTACAGAGAGAAGGAAAATTGGGACACTTTAAGAAGGAAGAAATAAAAAAAGAAAAGAAAAAAAAGTGAAAAACAAACAATGTAAACCAGGGGTGGGGGTGGAGGAGCAGGGTCGGGGTGAGAGGATTAATACCAACTGAATGAGTTTGATGAAATTTGGTGGAAACGGTAAAGGTTTGATGAAATTGGCATATTGGTGTTTATTTAACATTCAGATTTGAAATTCTGCTAGGCCTCATTTTTGCCTTTCACACAGATGCAGTTTGAGAAGGTGCATACCATACTAGTCATGTGACAAGAGGATTTTTTTGTTATGGGGGGGGGGGTCTACACTTCCTTACAACTCCTACAATAGTTGAAGCCTTGTGCCTATATTAAATTGTTTTCTTATCATCATTATTATTATTAATATCATTATTATTAAGGCAGTGAGTTAGCAGAATCATTTGCAGCGGGAACGAAATGTTTAGCAACATTTCATCTTTCTTTATGTTCTGAGTTCAAATGCTGCCAAGGTTGACTTATCCTTTCTTATTTACAGGATTGATGAAATAAGTACTCGTCAAGTACAGGGGCCGATATAATTGACTCGAACCTTCCCCCCAAATTTCAGGCCCTTTCTCTATAATAGAAAGGATTATTATTATTATTATTTACAAATAAATGCCAGATTTCTCTTCTTTTGATTTAAATACTGTTATTTTTATATACATATATTATACATTTTTATAAGGTATGTTATATTTTATAATAATATATAGTATATTTTTGACATTCCGAAATTATTGTTGATAAATAAAATATAATGATGAAGACAATGCTTTTATTTTACTCTTTTTTTTTTCTTTTTGGTAAGGTATTTTTCAAAATTAGCCCTTTTCCACTTTGCAGAATGCTGTCTAACTTGGACATGTTGTTCTTATACTGTATCATTCAAATGGCACATCATGTTTTGCTATTCTTTTACTCTTTTACTTGTTTCAGTCATTTGCCTGTGGCCATGCTGGAGCACCGCCTTTAGTCGATCAAATCAACCCCAGGACTTATTCTTTGGAAGCCTAGTACTTATTCTATTGATCTATTTTGCTGAACCGTTAAGTTACAGGGACGTAAACACACCAGCATCGGTTGTCGAGCGGTGTTGGGGGGACAAACACAGACACAAACATATACACACACATACATATATATATACATATATACGATGGGCTTCTTTCAGTTTCCATCTACCAAATCCACTCACAAGGCTTCAGTTGGCCCGAGGCTATAGTAGAAGACACCTGCCCAAGGTGCCACGCAGTGGGACTGAACCCTGAACCATGTGGTTCACAAGCAAGCTACTTACCACACAGCCACTCCTACGCCTATGTTTATGTTTATACTTTTTAATAGAATAATTTGGTTGTAGCAAGCTTGTTTATGTAGTTCCAAGAAAATATTTGTAGAATTAATTTATTGTGGTTAATCTGAAAGTAGCAAATAAAGAGACATCCAGAAAAAATTACGGTCGACAGATCTATGCATTTAGTTTGCCAAATGTGACACTCGGAGTATCAGCAGAGTGAAATGTCACCTTTCAGTAATGATGAAATAATATTGAAATTCTTGTGTAGGCACAGGAGTGGCTGTGTGGTAAGTAGCTTGCTTACCAACCAAATAGTTCTGGGTTCAGTCCCACTGTGTGGCACCTTGGGCAGGTGTCTTCTACTATAGCGTCGGGCCAACCAAAGCCTTGTGAATGGATTTGGTAGACGGAAACTGAAAGAAGCCTGTTGTATATATATATATATATATATATATGTGTGTGTGTGTGTGTGTCTGTGTTTGCCCCTTAACATCGCTTGACAACCGATGCTGGTGTGTTTACATCCCGGTAACTTAGCTGTTCAGCAAAAGTGACAGATAAAATAAGTACTAGGCTTCCAAAGAATAAGTCCTGGGGTCAATTTGCTCGACTAAAGGTGGTGCTCCAGCATGGCCACAGTCAAATGACTGAAACAAGTAAAAGAGCAAAATATACTGGTTTAATTCATGCCGTGGGAAATATCAAAATATCAACGAACTTCTGTGGTGTCAAGCATTTAAATTTTGTCAGTGCTGGTGTCACATAAAGAGCACTCAATACACTCTTCAAAGTGGTTGATGTTAGAAACCATACCAGAATAGTCAATGGAACCTGGTGTGGTTCCTGGCCTTACTAGCTCCTGTAAAACCATGTAACCCATGCCAGCATGGAAAACGGATGTTAGATGATGTCCATCTTGGTGGACAGTGTTTCTCTGATTGCATTTCATTTCATTTTACTTCAGTCTTTATGCTCAAAGATATTGCATGGTCGTGTTAGTATGGTCATTAGGGCATTGGCTCGAGTACCTTGTGGCATTCATTTAGTTTCTTCGTGTCTGAGCTCAAATCCTACCATGGTCCAAATTACATTTTATACTTTTGGGGTTGATAAGTAAATTACCAAGGGTAGATTTTCTTCTTTCACTCTTTCTTACTTTCTTCCTTCAAGTGACCAGCTGCATTCAGAGACCTGGAGAAGGATGGTTCCACTGGGTTGAAAATGTTTAAGACACACTATTTGTCATCACAGAACTGGATCCCATCAGGAAGAAGAAATATTGATTGTAAATGACTGAAATTCACTGATTCTTCTTTTTTTTTTGTCTGATGATCTTCCTTCAGTTTACCAAATCCATTCACAAGGCCTTGGCTGGCATGAGGCTATAGTAAAAGGCACTTCCCCAAAGTGCTATGTAGTGGAACTGAACTCAGAACCATGTGGTTGGGAAGCAAAATTCTTACCACGCAGCCATACCTGCAAGATTATTTTCCTTTCAGAGTAGAAAGTAGTTATTTATTGCTTAATATAAAGCATAGAGAGAACCAGCACTGACATCTTGCTTGGATATAGGTGAGAGCTGGTGACAAGAAGGCATGACATTATACTAAGAAGTTTGCTCCCCAACCACATGGTTTCATGTTCAATCCCACAGTGTGGAGTTTTGGGCAAGTGATTTCTACAACCATTGTCCATATATATATATATATATACATACACTCACACATAAAGTCATCATCATTTAACATCCATGCTCCCATGGGTTACACAAAAGACACAATTTTGGCAAGGTTTGAACTCACAACCTTCTGTGTGTGAAGCAGATGTAATAGCTACTATACCACATGTGTGTATGTGTGTGTCTCCTTACATTGACAGTGTGTAATAGCTGTAAACGAGTTTCACTGTTATGCAAGTCGTACCCTTTGTTTCCAGTTCTCTCTGAGAATATGTCTAGTCATGGAAAAATATGATCTCGCTTGAATATAGGCGAGAGCTGGCGACAAGAAGGGCGTCTGGCCATAGGAAATCTGCCTCAAAAGAAATTCTGTCTGACCCATGCAAGTATAGAAAAGTAGGCATTAAATGATGAGAATGATGACACATACTCAAACATATACACACAAACACACATATATATAGCAGGTACATACTATTAGTAAGTACTTAGGGTAGACGGTAGGCATTAACAGCATTTATAAATTATCAGAAAATTCATCATCTTCACACACTGGTACACACACAAGCATGAATTGTATTAAGTATCATTATTTTAAAAGTGAAAGTAAAATTAGAAATGGGATTAAGCAGATTTATTTTATCTTCCATCTTTATTGAATTGCTTTTGTCAAAATGATGTTAAAGAAAGAAACTCTCTGCCTTTTGAGACTACAAGCTGCTCAACTGTTTCAACTATGGCTTCTTGATTCACAAATCTTTTATTCTGTATAATCAGTTTCAAGTGTCTGTAAAAGGTAATAATCCACTGGGAAGATGCCAGGTGAGAAAGGTGAATAGAGTAAAAGTTCAGAATCTAATTTCGTTTTTGTGCTTGACCTCTTCTGTGGCCTTGAATGTCGAGAGGTAATAAACAAAAGAGAATGATCGCGAGTACAAGTGGCCAATATGGAGTTCCTTTGAAGGGTCCCTGGAGAAATGTTACTCAACTGGGTATGTAGCTTGGAGGTCTCCAGGTCGAGTGGCTACTACTCTGTATTGAGAAGTCACAGCTCCAGCACTATGGATATATGATTAGAATCTCACGAGAAAGAATCACAAGATGGTTTCTTCAAGTTGAGCCAATTGGCACAAGACGTAGGAGTAAACCAAGAATGAGATGGTTGGATAATACTCAGAGTCTCAGTTGGGTCACACTTGAGAATTCATCTGGAAAAGGTAATCAAGATTGCTCCTGATAAGACCTTGAGGACGAAGTGCTTGAGGACTCAGCTCCCATCGCCCCCCCCCCCCCCAGGAGTGATGGGCAAAGAAGATCGATGGATGGGTGTAATTCTGCTAATTTTTAAAGGGTGAGTTAACTGTGACTGAGTTTTGGTCGATATCTGTTCCTGATAAAACGAGTTGACGGTAATTAACTGCATTTGTTGCAAAATAGAATAGTGGATGAAACAGTTTTTAAAACATGATTTTTAAAGCATGATTGCGTGGTTAAGAAGTTTTCTCCCCAGCCTCGTGGTTTCAGGTTCGGTTTCATTATGTGGCCTTCGGACAACTGTCTTCTACTATAGCCTCAGGCCGATCAAGGCCTTGCAAGT
Source organism: Octopus bimaculoides (assembly GCF_046866305.1). Classification (NCBI taxonomy): domain Eukaryota; kingdom Metazoa; phylum Mollusca; class Cephalopoda; order Octopoda; family Octopodidae; genus Octopus; species Octopus bimaculoides. Next base: position 82,283,561 of record NC_142934.1, on the reverse strand, counting down.
TGATATGGTAGACATAAACTGAATAAAGACTATTGCGTGTGTGTGTGTGTGTGTGTGGTGAAAAATTGTTTTTGTAGTGGAAATGGTTACTTGTTATAAGTATGGAGTACACGTACTTATGGGGTTGTGATTATTTTGAATTGTGAGGCGTGCAGTTTGAGCGCTGTCCTTTTACTGCCAATACCACAGCTGAGAATCTGCTGCACCAGTAGTCAGCTTTTCTCGGTTCCACGTGTTCCTCGGATTTCATGCTTACCGCCTCGACCCGCCTGCATTTTATAAATCTAAAAGTACATTATTTGATGTGTCCTTCCATTTTTAAAGCGGTAGGACGTAATTTTATGGAATCTTGTTGCTATTTCTAGACGGTGGAGTCATTGCTTTGAGGGTTCTGCATTGCTGCGTTTTTTTTCTATTTTGTTTTTAGAATTTTGCCAAATGGGTAAGATGTAGGATGGAGTTTTGTGTGATTAGAACATAGGTATTGATTTGAGTTTTCGTGTGTGAGTGTTGTGAGGTTTCTTTGGAGTTACGAAGCATTGCTCTCAGATTTTCCCTGCACAAAACCACGACCTCCCATACCGCCATTAAAGGCATTGAGGCCTACAGAAATATGGTTCAACTAATCAGCATCGGGCGACTTGGTTGATGAGGCGAACTTCATAGGAAGAGTGGGAGTTTTTCTGTTAAATAGCTTGACTGAAGGTTCTGGAAACTTTTGGTTACAGTTATAAAAATCTGGCAAATTCAGTGTTAGACTAGAGCCACTCACAGTCCACATAGAACTATGTCGCTTTACGCAGTGAATTTATCTCTTACCCTCTTTCACTTTCTTTTTATTTATTTAACGTGCTTATGTCATGTTCGACTTTGAGTTGTAATGTTAAGTCATGCACGCATTTCATGAAGTAGTTTTAACTCTTTCTATTTATTATGTCTTCAGTAAGGATGAACTACTTTCACAAAATTATTTAGCACATTATATTATGGAAGATTCATAGCAATAACATTCGTTATCTCACGACCGTTCTACTAAATGAAATATACGTACACGTGTTGATATAAACTTTGCAGGTTAATAAAGATATATCAAAACTCAAATATGTGAGTCGAGCCATCCTTGTCTTCACACGCGACCTATCAAATACATCTATTCTCATTTATAACAGAAGCTTGGTTCCAAAAAGTAAAAAAAAAAAAAAAAAAAAAAAAAAAAAGGAAAAATGAACCAGTGAAAATGAATCTTCTCCATTCACTTTCTAAATGGAACGAATGGTAAAATCATTGGCACATAACTCGAGGATCACAGTAGCAAAGCTTCCACAGTCACGTATTTTCTTGATTGTTTCTACTTTTTCCTGTAGAAAATACTCTCGCCTTGGTCATTTGTTAGAATCAGGTGACTTATCATTTTTCTGTTCATTGGTTGATGAGTAAAAATATGTAAATCTGTATAAAAAATATGCGGACTCGCAGTAGGGTCACGTAAACACAAGTAACAGTCGGTGAATTCTGGGTAATTGAGCATTGTGGGTAGTCGGTGAGGAGCGATTTTGCGTTACAAGCAGTATCTCTGCTGATCGCGAACCCGTGTAATCACAGACCAAGCCGTGGTAAGCGTAACATGATTCACAATTGAGTGTATGTGTAATGACGGATCTATGATGAATGAATCAGTGATAAACGAGACTACTTGTGTTGTGAATAACCAACAAAGAATTAATGATTAAAACCGGCATTCGAATTGTTATGATTAGTTTGTTTTCGAGAACTGCCGAAGAGTGGTTTGGAAAAAAAAAAAAAAGATGATTGCTTTCGGGAGACAGGAGTTGGTGACGTTCATGTGTTACCGAAGAACGTTATCGTTATAAATTGGGATCAATGTAAAATAAATAAATAAATAAATAAATAAATAAATAAATAAATATAAAAATCCAAGCCACATCACAGCTGGGATTCAATAAGCCTGGAGCTTACTTCTTGTAACGAACGTCCCCCCGCTGCTACAAACAATAAGCAACAAAATAACTAAATAAATCATTGAAAAAGAAAATAATAAAAATGAATGAAAAAAAGAATTGAAATATTTTTAACGAGATATTTTGATATTGCGCTGGAGATGTTTCAATTATTTATGAAACATTTCCCAGTTGAATTGCTGCTGTACGAAGGAATTTCGTAAGCTTGTTCCCAAGGAAACGAATTTAAAGTTATTCCAGTCGCAACGATGTTATATTTATGGCAGAGGAATGTGTTTCGATGCTTAAAAGATTTGGAAAGAAAATAAAAGTAAAAAATTACATTTAATTTACGTTTTGAATTCATTTCGAAACCGAAAAGGAAAATGACGAACATCCACATTGTAACCCCACCCCGCACACACACATGTACACACACACACATGTACACACACACATGTACACACACACATGTACACACACACACATGTACACACACACACACATGTATGTATGTATGTATGTATGTATGTATAGATAATGTCGGACATCTACATTTTATATTTATATATACATGTACATACATGTGTGTGTGTGTGTATATATATATACATACACACCCACACACACACACACACATATATATATGTAGATATAATATATATGTCCCTTTCTATCTATCTATCTAGCTAGCTAGCTAGCTATACGTATGCATGCATGATATATATAAATGTGTGTGTGTATATATACATGTATACATATACATATGCATGTATGTGTGTGTGTATGTATGTATTTATGTGTGTGTGCATATATATATATATATAAGCATGCATTCATAAATACATACATGTATACATATACATACATACATATGTATGTACGTACGTACGTGTGCATGTATGTATGTATGTATGTATGTATGTATGTATGTATGTATGTAGAATCTGGTAGTTTTTGAATATTTAAGAGCATCAATCTGGCAGCTTTGAAGTAGTAAAAGCATCGCTCATTTCAGGTTTTGAAGTTGTTCTTGAAAATAATTTTAAGAATGAGTATCTATGGAGAACTACCTTGATTTCACGAATATGAAGAACTCTGCGATCCTGTCACTTAATGGAAAATAGATTTGCGACATAAATAAAACATGTAGCTTTAGCTAAACTAGTTGAATAAAAAATATAAAAAATTATTTTATATGACTCAAATATAGGAGGAAAATCATAACAGTTACAATATAGAATGTAACGGGTTTATAAAAAGAATGTCAATGTGGTCACTCAATATGCTAGAAATAGCAACTAAATTTCCATCAAATCACACTTTTATGTTTCAGTCATTTGACTGCGGCCATGTGGAGGCACCGACTTAAGGGTTTAGTTGAATAAATGGACCTTAGTATTTATCTTTCTTTTAAAAAGTTTCGTACTTAGTCTATCGAATCACTAGTTTAGAGAACGTAAACGAACCAACACCAATTGCCAAGCGAACAGGGGACAAATACAAACACAAAGACATGAACTTATACGACTGGCTTCCATACAGTCTCCATCTACCAAATTCACTCATAAACCATTGGTCGGCCCAGGATTATGCTAGACGACTCTTGGACAAAGTGCGAGAAACCGTAATCACGTGGCTGCAATGCGAGTTACTTATTGTCATTGAATGTATATTGCGGTCCTCGATCCTGGTTTCATCTCAAACCAGTACGATTCAGCCATAACACATTCCTTCTCTTTCCATCTCACTCTCTATTTATTCTCCTTGTAAGTTTCTTCTTACCTCAGTATATCTTCCTTTGCCGCTAACAATCCCTCACTCTTCGAATTCCCTCCTCGCCTCTTTCTGGCTTCATCTTTAACCGACTTCCTTACTGTTTCAAAATCTGCACCTCTCTATTCTCCTTGGACCTCCCTCTGTATCCCAGCAACCCCGCCCCCTATTCTACCCCACCCCTTTCTCTAATTTTCTATAGCTTTAACCATCCCTGATTCATTGAAGATTTGTTTCTCAACATGCCCCACTAATGGCGCTTCCTTTCGAAATACTGACCTATCTCACCTCCTCCCCTCTCACTCCGACTCACTAGTTCCACACTTTCTCTTCTCTATCGCAAATCATTATATCAGGTCTGTTGTGCTTACATTTTATTGAGGTATTTACTGGGACATTCCATCTTTTTATTATGAGTGGCTATGGCTTCTACCATACTGTGGGTTTTTATTTCTTTTTTCCTCGAGGTTATCCTTCCGACGGATTTCATATCTCATCGGTAGATAATACCATGATGACATTTTCGGACAATTGTTTATGATGTGGGTGATATCTTCGGTGTTAACTCCACAAGTCTGCATCGGTTGTCACATGTATGTATGTATGTATGTATGTATGTATGTATGTATGTATGTATATTTATATATATCAGGCTTAATCACGTTTATCGGCATCACTATCTCCATATCAGTTCACCTACATTTCTCTTATAGCCACTCTTTACTCTTCGTGGACTCAGTCCTCGATAAAGATTTCGGATTCTTTTAAGTTCTAATCATTTAAACACTACTACATGATTTCTATATTAAGCAGCTATAGAACTCACATATTAACTCACATATTAACTCACACACACACATATATATATATATATATATATATATATATATATATATATATATATATATATAGAATTTTATCATTATTAATAAATTATAGGGTGGCAAAGAAAATTTTAGAAATTTTATTTACCACCAGTGGCCTAGCGAGAGTAAAAACAGTCAATAGACTATGTATTATTCATTAGAAATGCAGAGACGCCTATAATAGGACATCTACTCGCTAGAAATAGCAGCAAAAATACTACATACCACAAAGTATTTTTCATTTCCTTTCGAAATTATCCCTAACTTTTGTGGTATGTAGTATTTTTGCTGCTATTTCTAGCGAGTAGATGTCCTATTATAGGCGTCTCTGCATTTCTAATGAATAATACATAGTCTATTGACTGTTTTTACTCTCGCTAGGCCACTGGTGGTAAATAAAATTTCTAAAATTTTCTTTGCCACCCTATAATTTATTAATAATGATAAAATTCTTTTTGGATGATTTTCTGTAGGAATTTCGGCATTTTGCATTTTTGTATTTGCTGCCGATTAGGTAAACCGTAAATACGCGGTATATTTTGAAAAATTAGACATAAAAACACGAACCATGCGGCGTACTGATTCGTGCTTCATATGTTGTCTGGTCAATTCTGCTGACGAAAGTCTGACCTTGTAAGATATAATCTTTATCTTACTAAAATTGACTTGAAACCATGGTACAGAATATAGATTGGTAAAAGTTTTTATTTTTCATTTCCTTTCGAAATTATCCCTAACTTTTGTGGTATGTAGTATTTTTGCTGCTATTTCTAGCGAGTAGATGTCCTATTATAGGCGTCTCTGCATTTCTAATGAATATATATATATATATATATATATATATATATATATATATATATATGTATATGTCCGAATTTTGAATAAAGAAAACAAGTGATCAAATGTTATATTCAATTGAAATTTAATCAGGAATGTACTTTCCTTGATTATCTATGACTTCCTTCCATCTATTTACAAGCTTTTTAATTCCATCAATGTAAAACTCTTTTTGGTTTCAAAGCGAAGAATTCTGAAATGTCAGTTTCGACCTCTTCCTGGTTTGCGAAAGTTATGTCTCCCAAATGATTCTGTAAACTACAAAACAAATGGTAGACTGAAGGAGCAAGGCCAGGAGAATAAGTTGGATGAGAAATGTTTTCTCAACCAAGCTCTTCAATCTTCTGTGATGTGATGTGGGGTCACGCATTGTCCTGATGAAACATCGCTCCTTTTCGATCCACTAAAGCGGGTCTTTTTTTCTTCAAAGCTTGGTTCAAATGCTCTAATTGCTGACAGTAGACTTGAGCATTGATTGTTGCATTAGGTGATAATAATTCAAGGTGAATTACTCCTTTGCAATCCCACCAGATAGAGAGAAGAACCGTTTTTCCATGACATTCCCTTGCGGTTTTAATATGAATAATACATTTTAAAGAAAGACAACCAGAAAGAGCGTTTATACATACGAAATATACACTGCTTCAGTTATATGGATTTGAGGTTTAAAACCGCTGCTTTTGTTTGAGTACCAGGTGTCGCTTCGGATATAAATACGTACATATGCACTCACGCAAACGCACACATATGACTTTTCATTCAAGTATATTATATTGAATAATATTACTGCGTTTGAGTTTAATCCTTTTCATTAGAGATTTTTCATATTTCCTTATAAATCAATCATCAGGGATGTACAATAACTTGCATCTAACATTTAGATAAGTATATATATATATATATATATATCCAAAACTCTGTGCACCAACAGGCTAAACTCAGAGAAGCAAAAAAAACTGGCTCGTCCCAAATGAAAATGGAATCGAGTACTCTTTCTTTCGATAGTCAACGTTTAACGGATATATATATATATATATATATATATATATATATAAATATCTTTGTTTTGCAAGATTTTTGATGTGAAATCGTGTGTTGAAACAGATGTTGTACTTGGGGATGGTCATATTGCCAGTTTAGCCAATAAAAACACACGCACTGTATATTTGGTGTTAATTTGCTTCAGCTTTATATTACATTAATCTTAATCTTATTTCGGCCAGAGTTCTTTCGTCACACTTCTGTGACCTCATCAGTGGTCCTTTGTTTCCTTCTTTCTTATGTGTGTCTCACCTTGCTAACTATCAGCCATTTTGTATTTTGTATTCCTATTGTATGTGTCTACGCATGCGTGTCCTTCAATGTGTCTGTGTCTTTTGTAAGTGCATGTGTGTATGGGGAGTGTCTGTATCACCTATATTCTCTGTTAATACGTGTTCGTTTGTATTTGTTTTTATTTATTTATTTGTTCATGTGTGTGTTTTTTTTGTGTTTAATTAAATTTTGTTAACGTATGTAGTATTTAATTCCATTTGTTTATCTATGTATTGTATTATACTTTGTTCATATTATTATTGGTTTATGGGTAACATGTTGTCACATGCTGTGGTTTGTGGTTTGTTAGTGGTGTGTGTTAGTGTTCCATTCTAGTTTCCTATTCAGGCTAGGTTTCTCTTCTATTATGTGTGTAGCTTCAGTAATTTGTCTAAGTGCTGCATCACTGCTATGTGTAGATAAGATTTTAATTTCTATGTTGTTGATTGAGCCTCTATGTTCTTGCTCAGCGTGCTGGAACAGAACTGATGAGTTCTTCCCTTCCTTAAGTTCCCTCCAATGTCATTTGCCCGCTCCCCTATGCTCCTTGCTGTTTCGCCTACATATGTCATTGTCTTATTTCTGCATCGTCCCTCTGTACATCTTATACTATAGACCACATTTCTGGTTTTGCAGTTCGTTTGTGGGCTAAATCTACATACGATACAGTTCCTATCAGTGCAGGGGGTTCTACTGAAAGGGTATGTTCTACTGATAAGGGATTTAATAGGGTTGCCTGGCCTTTCAACAACCTTAATTCTTAGCTTAAGTTTGTCTAGGGCCCTTCTAAAGCGGTACGCCAGTTCGCCTCTAGGGGTGGTGTCGACGAACATGACGCTCTGGTACTTGTGGCTATCGTACCATGAGCTTGCCTTCCCTATTTTCTTCTTAGTCCTTTCTATGGTGTTCCATGATTTGCTCCTATAGAGTGGGCAAATCCCATTCCTATCGTTGCGTTTGATTGTTTCAAACTTCTTCATAGCTCCTTTGTATACCATGATCCTTTCTTTATGGCTGTAACCTGAGAACTGCATGCGGTGGACGAAATGTTGTATATTTCTTTTTAATTCTGTAGGGTCGCACATGCAGGAGACATTTCGCATTACTCTGACGAGGTCTGCCATCAATATGTTGAATTTGGCATTGTCCGCAATAGCCGAGTTCCGGTGGATCAGGTATTTGGAGGCCATAGGTTTTGTATAGTGTGAATGGAGGATTCTGGTTTTATTGTTCTTAGTTTCTAGCCAGAGTTCAGTATCTAATACAGGTAATCTATGGTTAGGGTGTTTAGTAGGGTATATATATATATATATATATATATATATATATATATATGCGCGCACACCCACACATATATATTTATCTCTCCTTCTCTCTTTCTCTCTCTCACTTGCTTCCCAACCACATGGTCTCGGGTTCAGTTCCACAGCGTGGCAACTTGGGCAAGTGACTTGTACTGTGGTCGTGGGCCGACCAAATCCTTGCGAGTGGATTTGGTTGACGGAAATTGAAAGAAGCCCGTTGTACACATGTCAAGACGGTGCTCCAGCATGGTCGCATTCAAATGACTGAAACAAGTAAAATATTAAAAGTATAATAGAATATATATATATATATATATATATATATATATATATATATATATATATATATATATATATATATATATATATATATATATATATATATATATATATATATATATATATATATATATATATATATATATATATATATATATATATATATATATATATATATATATATATATATATATATATATATATATATATATATATATATATATATATATATATATATATATATATATATATATATATATATAGGCGTAGGCGTGGCTGTGTGGTAAGAAACTTACTTCCCGACCACATGGTTCCGCGTTCAATCCCACTGCGTGGCACCTTAGGCAAGTGTCTTCTGTTACAGTCTCGGGCCGACCAAAGCCTTGTGAATTGATTTGGTAGATGTATATATATTTATGTGTGTGTGTCTTTGTGTCTGTGTTTGTCCCCCTCCCCGCCATCGCTTGACAACCGATGTTGGTGTGTTTATGTCACGGAAACTTAATGGTTCGGCAAAAGACGTCGGTAGAATAAGTACTAGGCTTACAAAAAATAGGGCCTGGGGTCAATTTGTTCGACTAAGAGCGGTGCTCCAGCATGGCCACAATCAAATGACTGAAACGAGTAAAAGAGTATATATGTGTGTGTGTGTGTGTGTGCGTGTGTGTGTGTGTGTGTGTGTGTGTGTGTCTATTTGTGCCTGTGTACCTGGCTTAAAGGGAAATAAGTTTTGGGGTGGATTCATTCGACTACGAATTTTTCGAGGCGGTACCCCATCATGGCCGCAGTCTAATGATTGAAACAAGTAAAAGAAAGCTAGTGTTGAATCCTATATTCACATTCAGCAGCCAACTTCTTGCAGTACAATATTAAAATTTCTATAAATATAACCATAGAAACAATTTCTGTTAAAGTTACGTCACCAAAACAATCTGAAGCAAATAGATAATTAAACTTCTAAAGTAACATCGCTGGTACATGTCAATGTTAATGAACATCGTTGTTGAAACCTGGCTTTCTCTATAGCAATTGGCTGATGCAAGACGTCAAACACAACTTCAAAGAATAGAGAAATTTATGAGTTAACGAGGGAGCCTGATCGTTGCTTTCTTGTTTAATCATAAATGGCTGCCACCTTCAAATTCCTCTTTTTTCAACAACAAAAAAAGGGCAGTAAAGTCAGCTATCTCTCGCAAGCGATTTTGGTTTGGTAAATGTAGCATGCTTTTGCTAATTGTTCTAGGTGTCTATGAAGTTGTGAATAGTCAGAAAACAACGTCTCAGCCCCGACAAACATCCAGATTGCAACAGTTAGAGATAGAGAGGGGTGTACCAGTATAAAGTGGGTCCTCATTACGGCTGAGTAGACTTAAATAACAGCTGGCGAACTCGCAGAAACGTTAGAAAGCAGCTGGGTGAAATACTTAGCGGTATTTCGTCTGCCGTTACGTTCTGAGTTCAAATTCCGCCGAGGTCGACTTTGCCTTTCATCCTTTCGGGGTCGATTAAATAAGTACCAGTTACGCACTGGGGTCGATATAATCGACTTAATCCGTTTGCCTGTCCTTGCTTGTCCCCTCTAAGTTTAGCCCCTTGTAGGCAATAAAGAAATAAGACTTAAATAACATGAAAAGAAATTTCTTTCTCGACGATTAAATGCACCACCCGGTTCAAAAATTGAACCCACTTTATGATCATGAGCTTTCCACTGTAACTATGAAATCTTACGCATGCACAAACCATGCTCCTGGGCGCAGTTATTAGCAGCTGCATAGGAAATGAAGATCTTGCAATCGTTAAGGAAAAAAAATGTAGGAAATCCCGGTCGTTCATTAAAAGACTGCCATCAGACTAAGTACATTGATATGAGCGACTATCAGAAACTTTGTAGTTAGTGTAAGAAGAAGAAGAAGAAGAAGAAAAAGAAGAAGAATAAATGGAGGAGGAGGAGGAAGAAGAAGAAGAAGAAGAAATGGAGGAGGAGGAGGAAGAAGAAGAAGAAATGGAGGAGGAGGAAGAAAAAGAAAAGGAAGAAAAAAAAGAAGTGGAGGAGGAGAAGAAAAGGAAGAAGAAAAAGAAGAAGAAAAAAAAGAAGAAGCGGAAGAAAAAGACGGAGAGGAAGAGAAAGAAGAAGAAGAAGAAGAAGAAGAAGCGGAAGAAGAAAAAGAAGAAGAAGAGGAAAAAGAAGAAGAAAAAGAGGAAGAAGAAGAGGAAGGAGAAAAAGAGGAAAAAGAAGAGGAAGAAGAAAAAGAAATACAGTTACTTAACAGTAACTTCCGGCTGAAGCAAAGCCTTGAAATAATTATGGCCTCAACTCTTCGCAGTAATCAATTCTTTTTACGTGTGGAACAAAAGAACTTTTAAAATCTTTTGTAATCTTCTTAGTGGTTTTGTCGTCATTAAAAGTACCTTCCTTGATTCTGCGTAAGAAACCTTTAACCAAATTTTCTTCCAATTAAATTTGCTTCTTGTTCTCATCTATGATGGTTTCCTGAACCTTGGAAAGCTTTATACTTTGTTCTTCGAGACAATTGTGAAGGCGAAAAACAGTTGTCTTATCCGTTTTCCTTTCCCTGGCTTTGTGAAGTGGACGGCGGCGCATTTTTGAGATCTTTGTCTTCTTTCAGTCTGCACGTGCCAGGATGAAGGATAGTAGGGATGTTCAAGACATCTTAGAAAATTAAACTTGAATACTGACTTAAGGTATACAATGGTGTTAATAAAATGTTCAAAACTCATTCGGCTCCGCGTGTATAAGCATGTGACATGCAAAGCACGTGTGTATAACTCACACACACACACGGACATGTGTGTGTGTGTATGCGTTATCTATCTGTCTATCTATCCATCCACCCATTTATCTATCTATCTGTCTATCGTAAGGAGAGAGGAAGAAACAACCACGCATAGCATATTCATAGACATGCATACATATATACATACATACATACATACATAATACATACATACATATATACATACATACATTCATACAAGCATGCATATACACATACGAATTTATGCATGTACGTATGTATGTATGTATGTATGTATGTATGGCTTGTTGGCTGTATGTATGTATGGCTTATTGGCTGGATGTATGTATGTATGTATGTATGTATAACTGGGTGGGTGGATGGATGGATGGAGTTAAGGATCACAATTTCATTGTGTTGTACTGTTCCTATCGCTTACGATGATTTATCCCCGCAACCCTTCACCCCCCCCCCCCCCCCACACACAGACACAGACACACACACAGAAATATATCTATTTACTATACACGGCAGCGTGTTCAATAATCAATCCTCAAAAAGAAAACAACAAAACAAAACAATGAAAGCTAAAATCCGTTCCATACCAACCTGCCATCGTTGTATCTATCACCATGGCAGTTAATTCATTCTCCTGTTTACTTAGTTGTGAAACCCTAGTGATTCCAACATTCATAAAGAATTCAGTGACTGAAATATCAAAGACATTGAATGAAGCAAGATAACTTTGGTCGGTTAAGTCTTATATGTTATATTTCCTTTCACGAATGTCAGAACGAATTTGACTGAAAGTAATGAAATATGTCAAACAAGCCGAGTTACCAAACGCTTTCTATAATCATTCAATTCACTTCGCTACCTGTGAAGGTGTACGGACGACTAATAGTATATTATCAACGTGTGGTCTGATAGTAAAGGTGATAGATTGGATTGGAAAAATCGTTAAAGTGTTGGACAAAATACCTTGGCTGGTATTTAATTAAGGATCTTTATCTTAACGTTTTGATTACGAATCCTAACGAAATCGGCTTTACTTTTTATTATTGTAGGATCGATAAACTAGAAATAATACTTAAGTCTCGGGATCGGTCGATTTATCGGATATACCCACGGCTTCAAAATTTGCAATCGTTTGCTAGTGTCCCTTGTTTTACTTTTAAGCCCGGGTACCCATAAGGCCGGTTACCCGGTTTCCATAGCGGATCAATGACGGGGATCATAACAACACCCATGAACGAGATAGAGGTCCGTAGCAGGGTTCCAGGGCGGCAATTTTGAGGGGAAGGGCAAACCGATTACATTGACTCCAGCACTCCAGTACTTCATTCTATCGACCCTGAATGGATGAAAGGTAAAGTTGACCTCGGCAGGATTTGAACTCAGAACGTAAAACCTGTAGAAATGCCGTTAAGCATTTCGTCTGACGTGTTGACGATTTTCTCAGCTTTCTGCTTTTGTGCTAAAGCTAGAAACCAATATTACATCATCCATTCGGAAGGCGGCATGCGGGCAGAGTCGTTACCACTCCGGGAAAAAAATGCTTAACGGCCGGATAAAATGTTCGGCCGTCACTCGCAAGTGAGTATGACTTGATAGCATGTACCATGTTTCCGTTAATTTTTTGAGGTGCCTGTGAAGCCACAAGCTGACATAGAAACCTTTTCTCTGCCCTGTAACCCATGACCAGCGTAACATCGAGGATATGGTACCCGGAAGTGAGGGCTGTACAGTAACGTAGCTAGTAGGGAGGGCGGTCCGTTCTGGACGCTTTTATGGGAGCAGCCCTTTTAGATCTACTATGTAAACCTGTATAGGTTTGGAGCCAGGGTGGGGGACTGTAACCTCAAGGGCTGCTACGGGCGGCACACACTGAAGCTATGCCACTAGGAACGTACCGTTGCAACGTAAAATGAAGTGCGTTTCTCAGAGAAACAACGCACTGACTGGTGAATATATCGAACACACGACCTTATGATCGTCAACCCAACACTGTAATCACTGCGCCATGCGCTGAGTCGTAATGTACTGAACGACGTAGGTAAAAAATATTCTTAATAAATAAAAATTGTCTTTAAGAACGAGACAGATAACGAAACCAAGCGGCAATTGTTTGCGTAGCTCAAAGAAAAGAAAAAAATAATTTTCAAGAAATAAAGATTAATTTTTATAGCAAATTGTATTTTCATGCTCAAAAAAAGAAAAAAAAATTTGACAACATGTCAGTTACAGACAGATCGAAACATTCTGTAACTGTCACGTTTCTAATAACAAAAGCCAAGTTCATCATCCACTCTCCAAATCATGAAAAATCGGTTTCTGCAAAATTACATTTAAGTTTATGTAATTACCTCCCCTTCCTGTTTGTGAGTCGCTAACATCTGCCGTTAGTTTTTTTTTTTTCTCTAACTAAAAAGCAATTTGTAGCTCGTTAAATATTTTTTTTACGCATTCGCGTGGCTTAGTGGTTAAGATGTTGTACTCACAATTGCAAGATTGGAATTTCGATTCCAGACCGGGCATTTCATTGTGTTCTTCACGTTGTTCTAGTTCCCTAAGCCGTAAATGAGTAACCTGCAAAGGACTGGTGTTTCGTTCAGAGGGAATGTTATGATCTCGGTCTGTTAAACGCCATGAAACCTGATAAACAACACTACGAGTTCTAGAACTCGAGACAGTATTATCCAGTGACTGATGATGATGATGATGATGATGATGATAAAGATGATGATGATGATGATGACAATGACGATTATAATGATGATGATATAATTCAATACTTCACCACTTACTTCTATGTCAATGATATTTAGCATATCACTACCTCTTTCCAACTGAATAGTAAGTACACACACATACGCATTTTTAAATGTCTACAAACTTGTGTCTAAACAAGGACGACGATGACCACAACGATGACCACGACGATGACCACCACGACGACAACGAAGACGACAAAAGCAGCAACAGTGTTTGAACCATTGATTGAAGTAGTAGAGAGTGTGAATAGACCTTGTTCAGTTGTTTCATTGTTTTGAATTTGAAGTCCACCAGAGCGAACTTCCATCATGGCATTTATTCAAGATCGATTAAAGAAAAGGACTCATAACCCACCATAGTCTCAATCATTCGTTCAATCAACCGCTTTTATCTTTTTACATTGCATTACTAAAAAACGGAAATAACTTGTACACCTAAGATATTATTCCGGTTAAAATTGATGAAGGTATGCGTGAGAAACAAAGTCAGGCGTCGAAAGATAAAGTCCGATGAAACGCGTAGGGATTAATTTCTCTATAGAGAAGTTTGGGATCCAGGATGAATATGTGTGCAGGCTAGAACAGAAACGGGCAGGGAGTAGGTAAACCACTTAAGCTCTTCATTCTCTATGGAACAGTGGCCATAAAAGACTTTTCTCCACTGTTTTCGACTCTGGGCTTTCTTCTGGTGGCTAGAAAGGGAGTCTTTCGGATTTTGTTGCAACGCGTAAGACCGTCCCCTCTCAGGTCTTTGAATTTTCATCGATGCTTCTGTAACTTCGCTTTTATCTGTTTAGGGAGTTAACCCTATGCACACCCATTCTTATCTCTGGGAAGTGGTAGTCCGTATTACTCTGCCCTATATTCATTGACCTGTTCAGCATAAGAAGCATAATAAGAGTTCAGGGTCATTAAGAGACACAGGCTATCACACAACAATAAGGACTCGATCTCGTGATTGAGGTAGACTATTTGGTACCGTACGTAGGCTATTTAGGTAAGATATTTGGAGGTAGACTATCTAGATTTTGAAGAGCCCATTCCTTATGGAGTTTTACGTAAAGAATTACCTAATGTAGTTATTTTATTCCGTTGTGTTACATGAGTGTACATTGTGTATGAAGTATATTTATATGTATATACAATGGCGCATGTGTGGCTGTTTGCTAAGGAGTTTGCTTCGCAACCACATGGCAGATGGATTTCCAAATCTATTGAAAGCAAAATATAACAGTATGAACACGCTAGCAGAATTGTGAAGAAGGAAACAAACATTCAACGGAGAAAAACGAATATTTATTCGTAAGTTTTCTTAACAGGAATTTAAAGAACGGAGCTTCATCAGTTTGTTCCCATTTTGTAAAGGCGCAGGAGTGGCCGTGTGGTAAGAAGCTTGCTTCTCAACCACTTGGTTTCGGGTTCAGTCCCAATGCGTGGCAGCACCTTGGATAAGTGTCTTCTACTATAGACTTGGGTCGACCAAAGCCTTCCGAGTGGATTTAGCAGACGAAAACTGAAAGAAATCCGTAATATATATATATATATATATATATATATATATATATATATATATATATATATATATATATATATATATATATATATATATATATATATATACATATATATATATAATGTTTGAAGTAGTGTACGGATATTATATATTAAGAAAAAGAAGGCAGTCAAAATTTTGGATTCTTTATAATTCTTTAGTAGCGCTTTCATGTGTATAACCGAACTCTTCAAAATAAAACCAAAATGGTTTTATCTTGGTTTTGACTTGAAGAGTTCGGTTAAACGAATGAAAGCGCTAATAAAGAATTATTCAAAATTCTGACTGCCTCCTTTTTCTTTACACACACACACACACACACACACACACAATCACACACACACACACACACACACACACACACACATATACATACATAATACATGCATATATATATATATATATATATATATATATATATATATATATATATATGTGTGTGTGTGTGTGTGTGTGTGTGTGTGTGTATGTATGTATGTATGTATCTCCGTATGTCTTTGTGTCTGTGTTTCTTCTCCCATCACTACTTGACAACTGGTGTTGGAGTGCTTACGTCCCCGTGACTTAGCGGTTCGGCAAAAGTAGTTGATAGAATAAGCATTAGGCTTTAAAAAATAAGATCTGGGTTCGATTCATTCGACTAAAACTTTTGAAGGCAGTGCTCCAGCATGACCATAGTCAAATGTCCGAAACAAGTAAAAGAATAAAAGAGTAAATACATACTTGTATAATTACATACTCACAGAAGCAGAAAGCAAGAGAGAGTGAGGGGGCGGGCGGAAATTACAGACAGACAGATTTCACTATGGATATAATAATGATTACATATTTTTAAATAATTTTTACGAGACCTCTAGTGATAGTAAATAAGCAAACAAACGAAAAAACTCCAACATACACTGTCACCTATATCGATGTGCCGACAGATAGATAGGAACACACACACACTCACGCACGCGCGCACACACTCTCTCTCTCTGACACACACAAACATCAGACGACCACAGCGACAAAAACTAATTCAAGAACCTCATTTATCTTGTCTGTTGATGACTTCATCGATCAGTGGTATTATTAATTCGCTAATCAGATCAGCAGAATATATAAGCCTGATAACACAGTCCGTTAATAATTTGTCTTCGTATTTTTTTTAGAGCGACAACATGGAAAGGTCGTTTAAACAAAGGATAC
Organism: Octopus bimaculoides; assembly: GCF_046866305.1. NCBI lineage: Eukaryota > Metazoa > Mollusca > Cephalopoda > Octopoda > Octopodidae > Octopus > Octopus bimaculoides. The sequence goes on along the minus strand of NC_142934.1, from coordinate 82,266,954 downwards.
ACAGACAAACACTTGCACACATATAATTTATATCATTTATTTGTTTCAGTCATTTGACTGTGATAATACTAGAATGCCTTTTTCTTAGAAAGGAGGTAGTCACAGCGTGGCTGTATAGAAAGAAACATGCTTCCCAACCACATGGTCCTGCGTTGAATCCCACTGCGTGGCTCCTCAGACAAGTGTCTTCTACTATAACCTCGGGCCGGCCAAAGCCCTGTGAGTGGATTTCGTAAACGAAAACTGAAAGAAGCTCGTCGTACATTTATATATCTATGTGTGTCTGTGTTTATCCCTAACTCCAGCTTAGCAACCGGTTTTGGTGTATTTACGTCCCCGTAACTTAGCGGTTCGGCAAGAGAACTGACAGGATAAGTACCAGGCTTATATTTATGCATATTAGTTCAAATTTACAGAAAACAAAAGACGAAGACAGGTATAGGAACAGCAAGCAGGTGTATTAGTTTGGCGCTCAGGAGGAATGGAAACGTCTTTGACGTTTCGACTCTACGCTCCTCAGCAGAAAGGACTGAGAGGGAAAAAAGGAGAGAGAACGAAAAAAAAATGCAGAAAAAAAGATGTGTAGGAACTAATGGTTCAACATGGTCACACACACACGCACACACACACACGCACACACACACACACACACACAATTCAAATCGAGGTTATGTTGACCTCATTAAGGGATTGTATCATCCAAGAAAATACTTGTTTAATGCCCAATATTTTGGTGGGAGGTTAACACCCATAAAATAAGTTTATATATAAACCACGGTTTATAATCATGCAAATGAAGAATAAGAAAATGGAGATATTTAAGTTAATAAGAATTTATTATCAGCAAAGCATCAATCATTATCCCTTACAGCTGTTTCAGTTAAGCTTAGTGAAGTTAAATAAGTATTAAAATCATATTTCTGGGCTTAATCGCTTCAAAGGGAGAAAAAAAAATATACCCTTAAATATTTTGTTTGTTAGATTTTGAATCAGAATTTTTGCCTACAAATTTTCTGTCACATGACTTTACTAAATCCGATACTACAAAATCACTTGCGAAAGGTGCTATGAAGTGGAATCGAACTCGTAGCGAAATCTTAGCCACACGGCTATGGCTGATATATTTGTAATATACATCTACAATAAAATACTGTTAGATCAAATTAGTAGGGGTACATTTCAAGGAAATAACATACAAGTTACAATGATAAGAATGCAATAAAGAATAACTCTGGATTTTATCAACCTTACAACAAAACAATTCAAACATAATAGTCTTGATATAATTCTCTGGAAAAGGCACAAAGAAAATAGAGAAAAGGAAAAAAAAACAAAAACTCTGCCGTATAGAATTGTCGTCGTTTAGATCTAGATTAACCAATGATGGATTAGATGTGTGATCAAAGGCATTCCGGCTGTAGCCATCCAGTATTTTATAAGGTTGTTAAGCGTGATAAAACAAAGCAAAACAAATGGTCTCGATTGGATTGGCATTTGATCAAAAGACTTAAGAGATCTACTCGATCAGGGACGACCTGGGGGTAAAATAAAGATAACAAAAGCTTTAACCATAAAATATTAAATGGAACTAATCTGAAGAAAAATTCAGGCATGTGCGCGCGTGTGTATGTATACACACATACATATATATATATATGTATGTATATGTATGTACAAACATATATATGTGTGTACATATTGGTGTACACACACACACACACACACACACACACACACACACACACACACACACAAACACAAACACACACACATATATATACGTACATATATGTATATACGTACATATATATGTATATACGTACATATATATATATATATATATATATATATATATATATATATATATATATATTATTCAGAATTTAGGTTAGTTGAAATATGTTTGTCACGTATTTCAACTGCTAAAAGGCAAATACACTGGAGTTACCGTGGAGAAAAATCTCTCTTATCGTAAAAAGGTGTGAAAGCACTCAGTTCATTCAGTGTTGCCATCTATTAGGAATCTCAGACATCCATGTTTATTGACTCTTGTCAATGAGATGTACCCAAGAGAGACAACTATGAACGAACTTGAACCTGTAGCTTTATATATAATTCTGTCAAAATGTTGACTGATTTGCACTAGTAGATCGCCTGAGTAAAAAAACACGAAACATCGATATCTAAGATTCCTAACAGATGTTGGCACTGAACAAACTGGGTGTTTTCACCACACCTTTTTACTATAAGAGAGATTTTTCTCCACAGTAATTGCAGTGTATTCGCCTTTTAGCAGTTGAAATATGTGACAAGCACATTTCAAATTCTGCTCATACCGAAACACTGCTTTGCACAATGCCTCATTATTTACCTTGATCGGGCGATCTACTAGCGCAAAACAGTCAACACTGAATTTATATATAATTCAGTGTTGACTGAATTATATATATAAAGCTACAGGTTTATTAAGTTCGTTCAGAATTGTCTCTACATTATTTACATTAACCACTACGCCATATACTCACGGGCATATGGCGTAGTGATTAAGAGCGCGGGCTGCTAACCCCAAGAATCCGAGTTCAATTCCAGGCAGTGACCTGAATAATAATAATAATAGAACAAAATTGTCTCTCTTAGGTACATCTCATTGACAAGAATAAAAGAAACTCGAAACATCGATGTCTGAGAATCTTAACAGATGGTGACTTTGCACGAACCGGGTGTTTTCACATCTTGTTACCATAAGAGAAAATTTTCTTCACAGTAACTCCAGTGTTTGCCTTTTAACAGTTGAAATACGTGACAAACATATTTCGAATAACCTAAATTCTACTCACCAAAACAGTTTTGCGCCAATACTTCGATATATATATATATATATATATTGTGTGTGAATGTGTATTTATGTTTACGTGTGTAAAAAGACATTTCATTGCAAAAATGGCGTAATAAGTATGAGGCTAGAATAAGTATTTGGTTCAACATGTCCCGCAGAAACCGTTGATACCAGTACTCAACCGTGGTCGCAGTCCAATGACTAAAAATTAGTAAACTAAGGAATGATATTTTGAGCACAAGGGCAGATATTTCGAGGAGAGGAAGGTCAGTAGGCACCACCAGACCTCAGTACTTGGCTAGTACTTTGTTTTATGTCCCACCCAGCTTGGAAGAAAGGCAAAGTTGAACTTGTTGTGATTTGAACTCATAGTGTAAGGAGTCGGAAGAAATAATGCAAAGGGCTTTGATAATTAAATAAAAAAGTTATAACTTGCCAAAATCTTTCGTTCATGCCCCACTCAGTAAATTCCAAATTACTGGCATCTCAGAATTTAATTTTAATTCTGGAAGGTCATGTTTCTCACTATTATTTATTGTATTTGATTAATATGAGAAATAACATAGCTTCAGTGTACTATAAAATACAGAGTCGGAGACTATAATTATTAGTGTAGTAGCCTGCCAACCGACGGAACATTGGTTTGCATCTTGGCACAAGAAAAACCTTTAATTCATAATCAAATTTATCACTTGCTTGTAAATATATACCTATTTAACTTCGTAGTTATTGGTATGAAATGATTTATGTTTGAGATTTGATGTTTGTATTTGTAATAAGAAGCAGGTGTAGAGGTAATTGACATATTGCATTGATATTTCGGTCCTACTTCTAGTCTATTAATTCCCAGACAGCGTTTATTCTTTTAACTCTTTTGATATCACCGGATTGAATGATACTGCCCAAGTGTCGAAACAATAATGATGTCAGCTAGGCAGCTGATGAAGGTAATATATGCTTCATATACTTGCTTTTTCTCTGTCATTTTTTTCTTTTGATTTTGTTGTTCTAGGCTGTCCTTCATTCTCGAAGGGTTGAACTTGTTAAAGGGTTTTTGGTTTCTTGGTTTATGGTGGTTTTGTTGTTTGTGTTATAACACATATTGCTATTTCATAATTGTCTTTCATGGGGATTCAAATTATGGCGAGGGTAATACTTATTTAAAGTTTCTAGTTTAAGAAGGTTTTATTTCATATATATCATAGAATTCATTATTGTGTTTGCTCTTGTTTGGACCCTGGTCAACTCTAATACCGAAAAACTATGATCAAAGGCGTTTTAGCATTCTATCTTTTTGTGATGGATTGTCCAATGAGTCCTTATTTAAGATTATTGTATATGATTTATGGAAAAGTTGGTTGTTATTTCTAGCAACTATAGGGACTGCTTTTAGGACTTGCTGAAAGGCATAGATGTCGTATTTAGATAACTTGCTCTATTAGAGGTGAAAGCACTGTACATTTTAAGAGTTTACTAGTGTTCCCTATTCAGTGCTGATATGGTATCCTTCCATTGTTTGGAAACAATTCAAAACTGACTCCACAAAAGAGTTCATTCATTTTAATTGCAATGATAAAGTGAAGAATTTTGCGTTTCGAGATCTTGGCAGTCGTCTGTAACGAAGAGCAAGATGTACCTATTGAAATGTACAAAATCTATGTCATCACTCTCACATTAATTATTATCGACACTTCTCTTCACTAGTTCCCTCGGATTCCTGGTTTTTACCTTAATTAATGACGATCCACTAACATACTGTCTACTTAGGTACTAGTGAAGTGTAATATTTTAATGTAATACTCGAAAATATCTCTCAGTTTTTATATTAAAGCAGGCATTGTAAGTTATTAACTCCAGATCAGACATTTGTGTTTAATAATTGATTTGAAAGGACTATTTCGAGGGTAAAGTAGTATTTATTCCGGCTTTATGCGCTTTGAGTTTAGATTCTATCTAAATCAACTTTGCTTTCCACTCTTTCGAGGTTGGTAAATTATAGAACTAGTTTAAGGTGATAAATTGGAGGAATTGTTAGAAGGGTCGGATAAAGGCACACAGGGGCAACGTAGGGCTGTTAAACAGGACAGATTTCACGGGACGGATTTCCAAACAGTTATCAGCTTTGATTGATCCCAGGCCACGTAAGGAGACACCTGCTTAAGGTGCCGTGTAATGAGATTGAAACTAGAACTATGTAGTTACAAAGCTACTTCTTACCCCGACACAGCCATATAATTGTTCAGTGTAGAGCTGATGCACTGAATTTAAAGCATAGCAAAAAATTAAACTCCAAAACAGCCTAACAGAAAATTGCTCGTGTGAATATAACACGAGCCTCGATGAGCATATCAATTCTTAAAAAAAAACAAAACATCTGGAGAATTCCTTAAAGTCTGATTAAATGAGGATTCTTGGCACCTCTATTGGCATTTTGGAAATTACATATGGTAATTTTGCTTCGAAAACACTGTAAATCAAAAACAAAATCAAAATAACAACAAAACAGCAATTACTAGAATGCTCGCGCTCGTTTTGCAGGGAAGATTCTCGTCAAATGATGTAACATTCGCATGGGGTAACTGGCTTTGATTAGCGATAAAAATGTGTACATGCTTCCAACCAATCTGGTCTTGGTTGCCAAAAAGCATAAACACACGAACCGATAAAGGAACCACTATGTGGTGCTTGATCTGCTAGAAACAAGCAAAATTAGCTCAAATCACACCCTCTATGAAAATTAAAAATGGATAGTATAGAACTCTTTCTCGAGTCATATAGGCTTACACGGCGTATATCCTAACCCTGGACAGGACGCCAGTCTATTTCAGGTTTACTCATTTTTGTTGAGTGACTGGAGCAACGTCAAAAGAAGTTGAGTGACTGGAACAATGTCAACACATAGGCTGGTCCAGGACAGCGAAACTACAATCTTACGAACACCTTAACTACTAAGTCCAACACCTTAACTACTAAGCCACGTACCTCCATTGTTAAAAAATGAAACAGTGCATAAATAAAAGTAGTCCTACAAAAATATACAAGAATGAGTAAACCTGATGGCCACAGTTGGAATACCATTGGGAAATGGCTCTTCTGCTTTGAATAGTAAATTAGTAGTCCTCATCAGTTTCAAATTTTGACAGAAGGCCAGCAATTTCTGAGGAGGGGGTGAGTTGACTACATCGATTTCAATACTCAACTGGTGCTCATTTTATCGACCGAGAGGCAAAGTCGACATCGACGGTATTTGAACTCAGAACGTAAAGACGGACGAAATGCTACAAATTATTTTGCTCAGCGTGCTAACGGTTCTGTCAGCTCACTTCCTTTGATTACTCAGCCATATTAAAGAATGAATTGTGTAAGAGAAATTTATCGGGCTTTCTTTGACGGATTACGGATGAGTGGATCTCCGTCGTTCGACGTTGAGGATAAAACTGTCTGCTCAACTAAGTTTGCTGCTCTTGAATTAACGTGTAAGTAGATGAGTACTCTACAGACACGTGAACCTTTAATGTAATTCTCGAGCAGAAACAAAGCGATACATGTATGTATCTCTTTATACATATACATACATATTTTCGCATCCTCAACCAAGGCATCCCTAGCCCACCCTTCAGTGGCTTCTAGCAGCAGGCAGAGCGCTTCACAAGAGGCTTTCCTCCTTTCCACAGAAAGTGGAATAGGATTCTCTCAAACTTGTTCAGCCACAAATCAGGGCAAGGCACCACGGTCAGACGGTAGGTGATAACAGATGCTATAAACATCTGCACAACCTCCACCTTCCCTAGCAAGGATAACGCCCGCCCAGACCAGGTCTGGGTTAGAGCAGTCACCTTACTGGTTACCTCACTCCAATTTTTCTCTATTTGGAGATCTGGTCCAAACCAGACTCCAAGCAGCTTAACAGGACCTTCCGTCCAACGCCCTACGACATTATTGGACGTCATCGGCTTGCCTCTCCAGGTGCCGAGTTGCAAACCGACCGACTTGTCCTTGTTAACCTTTGCTCCTGCCACCACCCCGTAACTTTTGATGGCTTCTTCCACCACTGGAAGCTGGCTCTCATCCACCACGATGATGGAGATGTCATCCGCATACGCCGTAGCTCCACCTCCGCACCACAGATCATTCGGTGCGCCTCCTAGTGCTTCCAACTTCCTTCCGCAGCAATAACTCAAGAGCCAGTACATGCAAAAGCGTTCGATCCTAAATGGTTTCGAGAAGAATCCATTTACTTTGACTGCAGACTCGATGTCGCTGTACAAAGCAGCAATCCAATCGCGGAAGGTCGGGCCTTCCTCGTCACTAGAATAATGTTTACCTCTCAAGCCCTCTTTCATGGGGTCGAAGAGATGATAGCCTGAAGGCGCTAAATTATTCCAGTGACGAGGAAGTGAAAACTTTTGTGAAGAAGTGGCTCAAAGAAGTCAACAGAATTTTACGGGGCAGGGATACATGCTCTCATTCAAAGGTAGAACATTGCTATTTAGAGAAACGGTGGCCATGTGGAGAAGTAGGGATGTGATCCACAGAGGACCAGCTCCATTTTGATGTATGCAAGTTCCTGTGTTGGTAATTATACCTGTTCTAAACAAAATGGCATTACTTTTTGATTCACCCTTGTATATATATATTTATATATATATATAATAATATTAGGGACAAAATCCAAAATTACAGGTAAAAACTCAATTAAAATCGATTAAAATCATGAACCTTGGTTCTTTTCCCTACAACTATATATTTATATATTCATATATATATATATATATATATATATATATATATATATATATATATATATATATATATATATATATATATATATATATATATATGTATGTGTGTGTGTGTGTGTGTGTGTATGTATGTATGTATGTATGTATATATACATACAGTATATGAGTATATGCATATATATGTACATGTATGTATATACGTTCATCTACATGTACATATAGATACCTAATAGGGTACATGACGTGGCAAAAGAACAAGGACAAAATGGTAAACAAGGTGCAACAAACAAGCTGGCCACATAGAAACATCCCCTTCATCAGCTGCCACCATTAAAACTCCGGCGTTTCGAAGAATTAAGGCAGTACGCATCGTTAAAATGGTTCTTCCCACGAACACAAATTAAATTGTTTTCGCGGAGGGTAGTGGCGGACGGAAAACGAGACAGGAAAACGAAACGGTGAAATAAACAAACAAAAAGGCTGTACAGCCAGACGTGAAGTGTGTATGTCTTGAACGCTGTGAAGCACGCACAGGAGGGGCAAAAAAGTACGTGCGGGCTTGGGGATTCCAAGAACGAAAAGAGATAGCAGCCGGACACACGTGACCAACGCTGTGTGAAGAGAAAGAGTAGCAAAGGGAAAAGGAGGGGAGGAAGTAGAATAAAAGTGAGCAACGAGAGGTAGAGAGAGAGAGAGATAGTAGTAGTAACGGTGAGAGGCGAAGGACGAGTAACAAGAGATAGAGAGAGAGAGAGAGAAAAGTAGTGGCAGGTAGAGGCAAAGAACAGTAGAGGGAAGAATGAGAGGGGGAGATAGAAATAGAGAGAGTTGCGTTAGAAAAATAGTTAAAACTTGTACGCACAAAGAAAAACGGTAAAAGGAAATAAATGAAAAAGTCTTCTTCAGAAAGTTATTATCTAAACTTGAAGTAAGTTTTAATATCCTGATTAAACTAAACTCATTAGTATTGCTAGTCACTGCTAGCCGTCTCCATGGCAGCCACCCTCATTGTGGCTGCTACTGTTGCCGCAGTCACCATTCTCCCCATCGCTGCTGCTGCTGCTGCTGCCGTCGTCTTTGTCGTCCTCACCACCGCTTGACTGCCATTAATCGTTGTCATCTCCACAGCTGTTACCGTCGCGTTCACTACGACTGCGGTCGCCTTCGACAGGCAGGAACACATCATCATCATCATCATCATCGTTATCATCATCAACAACAACAACAGCAACAACAACAACAACAACAACAACAACAACAACAGCAATAGCAACAGCAGCAGCAACAATAACAAGCGTTTTATCTTCTTTCGAAAACGACTCCTTTGCTGTAGAGAAACTGGTCGCGGATCTTGTTCACAGATACGTACGCACACATTCATTTAGCACTCAATAGCTTTTGTAGAGTATATTTATTAGTTTGAGACAACAGTATGCATACATATAAATGTTGAGAAGCACCAATTGGTAGTCGTCAGCATTCATGCACACATATAGATCATTAATTACGAACAAATAAATAACCTCTCTTATACTTACTGAGAGCTTCCTCTCAATGTTGGCACACTGTCGATAAATATTCGGACGATGGTGTCTAGACTATTCCCCGGTAGAGACAAGTTCAACTGAACCATACTTTACTGTAATGGCGCATTCAAACGAGATGGCTCCAAAGGAAACATTAGAATACGTGTGAGATGCACCAAAGTAGAAGTTGGAAAAGAAACATTAGCTGGTTTATAGTCAAAACATCTCAGAAGCGGGGAGAAATCAAAGAAATTTAACACAGTAAATAATCAGGAGTACAATAATTAATTTTACTATGTAAAGGTGAAACAGAAGAAAGTCTTGGATTGTGGCCTCTCGTCACGAAACAGAATATATATCAGTAAGCTGGATAATGGTCG
>NC_142934.1:82212470-82249970 GCF_046866305.1 Octopus bimaculoides | reverse complement strand
CCCCTTTTTTACCTCACTCTGTCCCTTTCCTTTCTTTTCCTCTCTTTCTCGTCCCTCCTTAATTCTTCAATCCCTCTGCTCCTACCTCTCTCTTCTCCTTCCACGTGACAGCTGTTCCGCCAAGCCTGAGCTTTCTTTCTTGGTTCGAATGCCGTCCGTGTAGCATCTCTTATATTCCTTCCTATGACTTTCACCTCTTATGTCCCTGCCGTAAGGCTTCACTTCCACACACGCTAGTTTAATTTAATTCATCCTTAGTCGAAAGATATTTGTTGTTTGTATTTGTAACTGTGTACCATTTCTTTGTTTTTTTTCGTCCTTCTTTTTGTATACATTCGCTTGCTTTCTTCCAAAGAATCTTGTGTTCTTAGCTTAGATTTTCTTGGGGCCGGCCAGATTTGAGCAGTCTCGAGTGTAACTGGCCGAAACTGCTAAGATGATCTGGAACTCGACTGGGGATAGGAGGCTCCGAATAATCCGTCCTTGTTTTTCTCATGTCCTTTTTTGTATCGTCTAACTGTCTGGATGTTTTGTTATCGTCTGTTACGTTATTGTTCCATTTTTTGTTTTCTTATATATATATATATATATATATATATATATATATATATATATATATATATATATATATATATATATGTGTGTGTGTGTGTGTGTGTGTGTGTGCGTGCGTGTGTGTGTGTGTGTATATCTATAATAATCGATAAAGAAAATAATATGGCTTTGGTATAAGTATTTATTGCGTACGACGATCGTTTCGATCCATCCTGAAACTGTCCATTATGGATGGGACGTATGCCAAATCCATCTTCTTTTTCCTTAATCGATTATTATCGCAACTGACACTGTGGAATTCCTGAAGTAGATCCAACAGAAATAAGCCCTAACTGCGGATGGCACCAGGTAGCCCAAACCGTGCTAGTGCTTTACTTAACGCATGAGCACACTAATTGACAAATACCCATTAGTACAAAAATTACACACACACACGCGCGCGCACATAATGCATACATACATACATACATACATACATACATACATACATACATACAAACATACATACATACATACATACATACACAAGCAAATGTACTCTCTCACACTGGGGAATAGATTCCTTTTTTTCGCACTAAAGGTGTTATTTACATTTAGTTTACCGGTTTCTTAATTTCTTGATTTTTAATCACAGTAGGAGATGACAGGACCGAGATCTAATGCGTATTTGTATTGACTCTTCTGGGGTCATGGATTGTAATTTTTAATTAATCTTTTTTTTTTATTTGTGCCTATTTGATCTGTGGTTTTCAGGACAAAGGTAAATTAGAAAGATCAGGAATTCTGCTGATTTTTTCATGCACGTAAATCTAAATGTTCACTTAGTGAAATCTGTCTGGTATGAGAATCACGTACGTATTGCCAATCTAAGATAAACTTCATTTGTCCTATGTGATCATCGTTACAACCATTACATATAATAGGATTAATTAAATTGTTTGACAAACAAGTGAAATAACTTCTTTTTACAGTTTAGCTATCCATCCAATGTGAACGTCTATTCGAGACTTACAGATTCTTGACACTGATTATTAAAACATATTTATTTTTATAATTATTCGTGCTCTCACCCACGTTAGTAAAAGTGTAAGTGGCAAACGTTTTCAAGCAAAAATAGTGACCAGCTAAAATGAGCTTTACAAATGCCAATATTAAGCGTTACTTGCAAATTTGCAAGACGAGCTTCATGTAATACGCCTAAATTTTGTTGTCCAAATTCCAGTAATGAAGTTTTGTTTCTTGATAGAAACAAATAATTAAAGAGGATATAAATACACATAAAGAAACATACATACATGCATACATACATATACACATACATGCATATACACATACATGCATACATTCATACATATGTACATACATATATACACAAAACAATCTGCACTACAGAATAGGACAATTAAATAACGTTATGTCACACGAATTATGGCGGACAAAAAGTTTTGCGGAATTTGTTCTATGTTCAAATTCCACCGAGGTCGACTTTGCCTTTCATCCTTTCGGGGTTGATAAAATAAGTACCAGTTGCACACTGGGATCGATTTAATCAACTTACGCCTCCCCCCAAACTGCTGGTCTAGTGCCAAAATTTGAATCCATTTTAACGTACAAACTGAATAATAAGTCCAAGCACACCAACTCTATTTCATGGAAAGATTAACAAACGTGTCTGGAGATTCCCCTCTTCAAAATACAGAGGGAAATAAAAGTTTTCGCTGGCACTCTTCTAATTTATCTATCACTACAGCTACCACAACCACGATCTTCAACGCCATCACTGCCATTGCCGCTATCACAATTACCACCAATGTCGTTACCGTCACCACCACCACTACTACCGTTGCTGGCGCCACTACTATCAACACGATCTCCACCATCACCACTGCTGCCGTCACCAACTTAGCCATAACGGTCACTGCCGCCTCCAACACGACTATAACTGCCACCGCCGTCACTGTCACCACCACCACTACTCTTCTTTCTCTGACGAAATGTTCTGCCCTAGGTGTTTGACTTCTCATCTTGCTCGCGATTATGTAAGAGTATGCTTTGTGTTTATCTTACTAAGTAGCGATTGTTTAAACATTCTGTTTCTCTACAAACATTCGGTTCTGTGTCAATTGTAGAAATTATTATTAACATATTTTCACTCAATAATCTCATATCTGCTTTTCGCTTTTTATCACTTTCCTTATCTGAACCTTTTCCTTCAATCTAATTTGCTGCTGATTTTACAGATTATTTATTTATTGATTGGGAAACGTTTTTTTCTCTCGTTTTCTCTATTTACTCATAAACCTAATAATTTTTCCTTAGCTTGTTTCTGACCTATTGCCGTTAGATGCATTAGTTCTCTATTTTCACCAAACAGCTTTCCCTTTTGCGTGCTTTTTAAATATATAGTGAAGCAATGACGTGAGTGAGCATGATGGTTAAGAGACCAAGTCTTTGGAGTGGCATTTATTCTAGCGCTCTGAGTTCAAAAAACCGCTGAAGTCAAACATTCAGGGTCGGCAAATAAAACACCCGTTCTGTATTGGCTCGATTCTTCTGTTTGTCTCCCTGTCTGCTTGTCTCTTCCAGGGAGAAATCGATTGTAATCAAACCTAGGTCTAAACACATCCAAAACACGCTGTGTGCGACGAAGGTTCTTCAAGTAAGATCGAAATGCAATGAATAGATTTTCCACCCAGGCTTTTCAATTTGTTTTTATAATTTATTATTTTAAAGCCGTAGTTCATAACTGGGAAATATTTAGGCGCTGGCATGGCTGTGTGGTTAAGATGTTCGCAATCACGTGGTTTTGGGTTCAGTCTCACTGTGCGGCACTTTGAACAAGTGCCTTTTACTACGGCCCCGAGTTGATCAATATTTTGTGAGTAAATTTGGTTGATGGAAACTGTGTGGAATCCCGTCGTACATATGTATGTTTGAGTGTCTCTCTGTTTCTGCTTGTTCTCAACCTCCCTTTGACAATCAGTGTCGGTTTGTTTACACCCCTGTAATTAGCGGTTCGGCAAAAGAAACCAATAAAATAAATACCATACTTATAAATTAAATACTGGTGTTGACTTGTTCCGTTAAAGTCGTATTAAGGCGGTGCTCCAGCATGGCCGCGCCCAAATGACTGAAACAAGTAAAAGATAAAATGATAAAAGATAAAGATTAAATAGCTCAACTCCCATGACACCCTCTCTGCACTCAACTCATATATTTGTGCAATTACCATTGATTAAACGAACACCACACAGTCTAGTCTTACATAATCAAGAGTCCATATAGCAACACAGTCTCACATAACACAATTTGTGTAACACACATTCTGACAACCACCTCCAATTATAACCTACGCAACCGTCACTCCACACACTCTAGAAAACAATCACCATTCGGCATTAGAACAAACAGGTGACACAACTATGGTAACCCATACGAAACACAATCACCACCCGATAAAATGACACAAGTCACTAAACTTTTGGAAAAGAAATATTCCTAGCATTGGGCTACAAGAAGTAATCTTAGATGCCAAGAACCTTCCTAAATTAGCTGTCCCTAATAATACTGTTTTCTGAAGCTGTACCAAACTAGGTTTTATGCCTATTTCCTCAGTTCAAATCTTTAGGGATAGTTCCTAATGCACTTATAACTACAGGGATACCTTTTACCCGCACTTTTCATAGTCTCTGTAACTCATTGGTACTTTGCTATTTTCTCTATACCTCTCATATTGACTTTTTCATCATTTGGGACTGTAAAGTCAATTATCTGGCACTTTCTATTCTCATTGTCTACCACTACTAAATCAGGCCTTCTAGCTTCTGTTACTCTGTTTGTCTGGTTGTTAAAGTTCCCCAACATCTGTTTAGAAATTTTACTAGGTCTATGTTAACACCATTTTCCAGTATAGTCAAATCTTAACTTTCTACATAATTCCCAGTGGATTACTTCCCCTTGGTTGTCATGTCTTTTCTTCTTGTATTCTTTATGTGTCAGCATGCTACATTCACTTACTATATGAGTAACATTTTACTCGTTTGATATACATAACCTAAACTGGGAATTTACCTGGTTTTTGTTTATCTCGGCTTTTATCCCATTAGTCCTCAATGCTTAGTCGTGTGCTGCTACTAACAAACTTGCGTCTCCCTTTTCAGCCTTCCTTTCTGCAACCATAACGATGTCTCACTATTACTATTTCCTGCAAAACCTTCTCTTGCCAGTCAGACAATCTTTCTTGTTTCTGGCTTTTAACTTCATTTGACTTTTTAGTTTCTCTATGTCCTACTGTAGTAACTCTAGCATCTCTTAATAAGATTTCTTCACTATTAACTACATAAGAGGCTATATCTACTCTAGATAACCCCATGAAGTCTTCTGATATTAACCCTCTTCCACCTTCTTTTCTAGATAAGTATAATATTGCTACTCCTCTTCTTGGGTGAAGTCCACTATTGATATTGAATTCCTTCCTAGTTCTGTCTAGATTTATTAATTCAGATTTTGTCCAATCTACAAAAGCTGCCGAGTATTTAAGTAATGATACTGTTTAAATATTCACAGCCTTCCCTAGATTTCAACCATTTAACTTTGAATGGTGCTAGTTGTCCCTTCCTGATCGGTGGTGTTATATTTTTTCTTTAGGTTCTTCTTTGGTTTGAACTGTATCTCTTAAGTTGTTCTTTGGCTTTTCTACTGCCTAGTCTTTCTTTTCCTGTTCTCTAGTGATCTCTTCCACGTCCAGTTATGTCATCCACTTTCTTCTAATAGCATTAGCTCTGTTCAGTTACTTTAAAAATACTCTTCTCTATTTAAAGTGTTAACATCCGTTTTGTATAACCCCATCTTTTAGGTTCACTTTCTATGTAGCTTTGCACCACTTCCTTCTCCTTACTCTGTTATTGCTGACGTTGTCTTAGGATAACAGCTGTGGTCAGTTTACATTTGTACTGAACCACTGCCGTATGAGAGGCCTTCCCTTAAATGTACAACCTAATTTAACTGTTACAACCAGAGTTTCTGGGCAAAGTCTTGTCTCTCATAAACTGAAGTAAAGTAACGTTCGTCACCATCGTCATCACCACTATTATTGTTCGACATCTAGTAATTTCAAGTAACCTTCTATTGCATCACTTGCTGCACTTTCGTACTGGTGAGGTGTGTGTGCAGCATGTTTTCTTTTTACTCTTTACTCTTTTACTCTTTTACTTGTTTCAGTCATTTGACTGCGGCCATGCTGGAGCACCGCTTTTTAGTCGAGCAAATCGACCCCAGGACTTATTCTTTGTAAGCCTAGTACTTATTCTATCGGTCTCTTTTGCCGAACCACTAAGTTATGGGGACGTAAATACTCCAGCATCGGTTGTCAAGCGATGCCGGGGGGGGGGGGGACAAACACAGACACACAAACATATACACACACAAACATATATACACATATATACGACGGGCTTCTTTCAGTTTCCGTCTACCAAATCCACTCACAAGGCTTTGGTCGGCCCGAGGCTATAGTAGAAGACACTTGCCCAAGGTGCCACACAGTGGGAATGAACCCGAACCATGTGGTTGGTAAGCAAGCTACTTACCACACAGCCATTCCTACGCCTGTTTATTATCGTTTTAATTTTAAAAGTGCTCGGTCTTGTTTGCTCTGGTTGGTTCTGTGAGAGCAGACAGCAGCCTTTTGTGAGAGGTCACACACAGTCTCTTTCCGCACATTATAAACTTGCTACTTGGTTGTTAATTATTGTGAAAGCCATTCAACATCCAAATACCAATCTCAAAATCCTAGCTTTCCCCAGGAGAGCAGTTTTTTGGGGCTTGCTCTGCTCTCATGTCAATTCCGATTTGTCTGATATATTTCTTGAACTTGGTTGTTAGTGCTCCGAGTCCCCCTACAACTAATGAAATGACAGAAACTCTCCTCATAGTCCGCATTCTTGCAATTTCGTCTTTCTGTAGTCCGTACTTTTCAATCTTTTCTAGTTTTTGTCACTTATGTATGCATCCCCTGGTATTGCAGTATCTATAATCTTAGTTCCCTTTTTCTCTTTATCGACAGCAACAATAACTGGTCTCCGAGCATCGATTTATCTGGCCTTCGAGCATTGTATTATTATTATTATTATTATTATTATTATTATTATTATTATTATTATTATTATTATTATTATTATTATTATTATTTTATGTTTGACTTTTGTTTTGCATTTGTACAAGTTGGATCCAAGTCTCACCCAGAGACCTCAAGAGACAACAAGTTAGAAGTTCATGTAGGTGTTATGCCTAGGGTACCATATATTTGGATTTGTACAGTTTTGTTCAAGTGAATGTTTAAGAAACCATAAGAAAATTATGTGTTTGCTTTAAAATTTGAGATCACATAGACAGTATTTTACGTAGGATATGGGCAGTTCCAATGAGCACTATCTTTTGAACTTCAGCCATTTTGGGGTTTCTTGGTATTATTATTATTATTATTATTATTATTATTATTATTATTATTATTCGATAATTAATTCAGCGACACGGTAAAGACAGCATAAATCACCAGCACGATAAAGTCAGCAAGCAACTGGAAGGCTCCATGAATTGACAACAACACTGAATGCTATAGCAACGGCGTTTAATGAATTACTAAACTGGTCAGCATCAACACTTAACAAGTTACTAGAGGGGAAAATGATATTAATTTTCAAAAGCAAAAATATTCGAGGCTCCCAAAGTGCAGACTAATAACTTGTTTACCAATAACACATAAAGCTCTCACAGCTATACTCTGTAATAGCTCGGCTGTTCACCTGAAAAGTAATAATATCTTATCAAAGGAAGAGAAATGGAAGTAGGATTGTAACGAACAGCCATTGGTGACCAGGCTAATTATTAAAACTAGCAAGAAGATAGAAGAGAAATGTAACCATGACATAGATTTATTATTGAAATGCATTTGATAACACCATACTCATAGGCACTGGTGAATTTACATAATAAATAAGGCATTCGCTGTCCTGTTAGAATGGCAAATTTCAATATCGTTGCTTTGCAAAAAGATGTCCAAAACCAGCTTTATAAGAATGAAGATAAGAATCTTTCAGGGAGAATCTTATCACTTCTACTCATTTACTTAGCTTTCTCTCCATTTGCATATTTACCGAATAAAACCACAAGCAGTTATAAATTATAGACATATATTTTATACAATCTTCTCGAAATTTAAGATTATTTGCAAGCGTGAGAGCCCAGTTGGAGAATCTCTTAATTTTTTTTTTTGTATAGCTGCAGCTTGGATATTAAAATAAGCATAATAAAGTTATACGCTATATGGTACCGAAGTTAATAGAAGCTTATGACATTAAATACGATTCTGTCACTAAAATCAGAAAATATCATATAACAGAATCTCATATATAAACTCTTAAATACTTTGGAGGAGATGAAACTGATTCGATAGAAATTAAAACCCCAAAGATATATAACTGATGAAGACAATTCGGATAGAATACGACTGATGAGTCGAACTTAATATAAATAAAAATCTGTACACTGAGTCCAAAGTATAATTAATATCCTCTACTTTTCTTTTTTTACTTGTTTCAGTTATCGGACTGCCGCCATGCTGGGACATAACCTTGAAGGGCCCAGTCGATCAAATTGAATCGTGTACTTAATTTTTTAAAAGTTTGGTACTTATTCTATCGGTCAGTTACGGGGGCGTAAGCAAACAAACACTAGTTGCTAAGTGGTGGTAGGGGACAAACACAAAGGCACACGCACACACATCCACACACACACGCACACACACACACACACACACACACACACACACACACACACACACAGAAGCACACACATATGTAAATATGTATATGTATGAACATGTCGGGCTTCCACAAGTTTCCATCTACTAAATTCATGCACAAAGCATAAGTCAGCTCGATGCTATAGTAGGAGACATTCCCCCCCCCCCCGGCACCGCGCAGTGCCACTGAACCTGGAATCACGTGGTTGCAAAGTGAGCTTCTTAATCCCTCAGTCATATCCTATACAGAATGTCGGAAACGTCATCTGCACAGCATATAGCTGTATGACTTCCAGCATTGACTTTCGATCTTATTACCTCACAAACAATATTCTTTTCTACTCTAGGCACAAGGTCCGAAATTTTTGGGGCGGGGGCCAGTCGATTAGATCGACTCCAGTACGCAACTGGTACTTAACTTATCGATCCCGAAAGGATGAAAAGCAAAGCCGATCTCGGTGGAGTTTGAACTCAGAGCGTGCAGACAGACGAAATAACCCTAAGCATTTCACCCGGCTTCCTAACGTTTCTTATTTCTTTATTGCCCACAAGGGGTTAAACATAGAGAGGACAAACAAGGACAGACAAAGAGATAAAGTCGATTACATCGACTCCAGTGCGTAACTGGTACTTAGTTTATCGACCCCGAAAGGATGAAAGGCAAAGTCGACCTCAGTGGAATTTGAACTCAGAGCGTGCAGACAGACGAAATACCCCTAAGCATTTCACCCGGCTTCCTAACGTTTCTGCCAGCTCGCCGCTTTACCTCACAAATAATATTGACATTACAATAAGAGGTTTCTATGTTATTTGTGTAAATCTCGCTGCTTGGCACTAGATTTGTTCATTATGCATCCTCTTCTAATTTCCTAATTTACTGTTTAATCACTTTATATTGTACCTGGTCTACTTTAAAATATTTCTGTTTCCAGGTTTCCTAGCTTCTTTTATGTCTCATCCATTTCCTTTTAATAAAGATCATTTGTTCTTGTCTATTTCAACGTTTTATTTATTTAATTTTTTTTTTTACATATATAAGTATATAGAACTCTGGCATATTTTCTATCGTCATTTCCATCCTTACATTTTTGCCGAGCACTTAAATTGTTAGGAAGAATAATAATACACTTTCTTGGTTTCGCAAACAATTTCAAGTCATCCATATAATATATTTGATTTAGTATATCATCTTTAATTCTGTAACCGCATATTTTCTCCGCTTTTCTGCGTTATTCTCTCTGAGTTACAAGTGCCTAATGCACAGGCATTATGTAAAAAATCTTTGTTTCTGACGTGTTTCAAAATGTGGTATTTCTGTTTTTACAATTCTGTTTTATACAGATTTTTACGAGACAGAGGAAAAGTTATATATCATCGTCCATTTTTACTTGTTTCACTCATTGGATTGTGACCATGCTGGAGCACCTCTGTGAAGGGATTTTAGTCGAACAAATACACTCTAGTACTTATGAATTGACTCTGGTACTATCAGTCTCTTTTATTGAACCTCTAAGTTACATGACAATATATCAACACTAGTTGTCAAGTGTTGTAGGATACTCTACAGACACAACACACACCCACACATATATACACGGCGAGTTTCCACGCAGTTTCCGTCTACCATATTCACTCACAAGGTATTGGTCGGTCTGGGGCTATAGTGGTGTCATGTAGTGGTTGTAAAACAAACTTTTTAACCACAGTAATGCTTGCGACCATAAACACGTTATTCCAAATATATATATTTGATTATGCTAACTTTAATAATATTTATGTTCTGAGTTCCAATTCCGCCAAGGACGATTTCGCCTTTCATCCTTTTGGAGTCGATAAAATAAGTACCAGTTAAATGCTAGGGTCGATGTAATCGACTTACTCACTTCCCTGAAATTGTTGGCCTTGTGCTAAAATCTGAAACCAATGTTAATTAATATTGGTTAATATTGTTATTAGACACATGGCTTCAAATTTTGGTGGATGGAACAGTTGTATCCACCTTAGTCAACTGTTCCAATTGACTAGGACTTAATTTATCTACCTTGGAGGAGCGAAAGGGAATTTTGATTTTGATTTCGGTGAAATTTGAACTTAGAACGAAAAGAGACCTAAACAAGTACTACAAGTTTTTCTGATCTACAAGTTATGCCGATCTATCGCCCTTATATTTCTGCTAACATTGGTTTCTAACAAAGGCGGTGAGCTGGCAGAATCGTTAGCACGCCGGGCAAAATGCATAGCGACATTTCATCTGTCTGTACGTTCTGGGTTTAAATTCCGTTGAGGTCGACTTTGCTTTCATCCTTTCGGGGGTCGATAAATTAAGTACCAGTTGCGTACTGGAATCGGTGTAATCGACAAGCACTACCCCACCACAAATTCCTGACCTTGTGCCAAAATTTGAAACCAACATTGGTCTCAAACAACAGCACAATGCTGTACAAATGTGGAAGAAGGAAACCATATAATTGATTATATCACCCTTCTTTTTTACTTTATTTATTTTATTGGCCATTTAAAAGACTAACTTCGAAACGCAGAGAAGCGTAACTAAACACAGCAAGACATTTTATTCCGACGCTGTACCAATTCCTCATATTCATCGTTCTTCAACAAGGAAATGATGTCTCATCTCACTAGAACAATGTTAAGCCAACAATACAAAGAACTTTTGGACAGAATGCCAAAGAAAGTTATCCTAATATTGAATCTGTTTTCAATTAAATCCCCCCACCACCAACGGTTGTTCTAAACGTTGTAAAATGTCACGAACATATTTTCTAATAATATTGACATAAATATTTTCTGTGTTTTAGTTAATCTGCTTCTCTGTTTATTTTCATAGTGACTGGCTAGTTTCACTCAGAAGTTATTTTTTGTTTCATTCTGTCAGTTCACATATTAGACACGATGTGGCACTCCGTCGGTTACGACGACACGGGTTCCAGTTGATCCGATCAACGGAACATCCTGCTCGTGAAATTAACGTGCAAGTGGCTGAGCACTCCACAGACACGTGTACCGTTAACGCAGTCCTCGGGGAGATTTAGCGTACCACAGAGTGTGACAAAGCTGGCCCTTCGAAATACAGGTACAACAGAAACAGGAAGAAAGAGTGAGAGAAAGTTGTGGTGAAAGAGTACAGCAGGGTTCGCCACCACCCCTGCCGGAGCCACATGGAGCTTTGGGTGTTTTCGCTCAATAAACACTCACAACGCCCAGCCTAGGAATCGAAACCACGATCCCAGGTCCGCGAGTCCACTTCCCTAACCACTGGGCCATTGCGCCTCCACAGACATGATGTACATGTGTTTTACTCTGTGCGCGCGCGCGTTCATGCGAGTTGTTCACTCTTTATATTTTTGAATTTCTTTTATTCTTTTACTTGTTTCAATTACTGAATTGCGGCAATGCTGCAGCAACGCTTTGAAGGATTTAGTCGAACAAATGGACGTCAGTACTTATTTAAATCTAGTACTTATTCTATGGAGCCCTTTGCCGAACAGCTTGGTTACAATGTCAAGGGGTGGGACGAAGACAAACATTAACACACACACATGCACACGCGCGCACACACACACACACACACACACACACACACACACACACACACACACACACAAACACATACACACAAACACACACAAACACACACACACACACACAAACACACACACAAACACACACACACACACACACATACAAACACACAAACATACATATATATACGATAGGCTTCCACATGGTTTCCGCTTGCTAAATTCACTCACAAGACACTAGTTACAAGGGCTGTGGAAGAAGGAATTTTCGAAGGTGCTCTGCAGTAGGATTGCAAAGTTGCAAAGTGACCTTTTTGGATCCTGTTCAAAACGGGGGCACCAGTATTTTCTTAACGAAACACTTTGAAACTTGGGACACTGGTAGAATGTGTCATATAAAACATCTTTTTCTCTTAGTCTTCTTAACAAGAAAACGTACATCGCTAGTTATTTCCTGTTAAAGTTGTCGTATTTCTGTAATTTCAACCAATGACTGACGTCCATTCAGCCGTAAAAATTAAGTGCTGACTACGTAAACAAACGATTCTCAAACGATTCTGGCGGTGATAAAATTATTATTTCCTTGTCAAAAAATGGCTGAAGCATATTGGCAGTAGCTAATAAACCTTTCTATTATAGGCACAAAGCCTGGTTTTTGAGGGAAGGAGCAAGTCAATTAGGGTTAGGGTTAGGGTTAGGGAAAACGAACACACGTGTGTTGCCTCTCTGCAAAATGTCAGAAGTAATGGATATTAAATACGCTTTACACCACTTAAACTGCCAAATGAGTAAGTGTAAACAGCTGAATACTTGTCAGTGATTGGTTGAATTTATCGAAATAAGACAATTTTTTACATGAAATAAATTCGAATACAAAATTTTTTTCTGTTCTATAACACAAAATAGATAAGTATACGAAGTTTGAAAGTCTTTCGGTACCAAAAACACTACATAAAGCATAAATGAAAACTGGTGCCCCCGTTTTGAATAAAATCCACCTTTTTAACCACACAGTCATAAATGCGCTTAATAATAAGATGCCATTCTGGGAATCGAACCCGCGCCGCCTGGGTGAAAACCAGAGAACTTCGGAATTGTATTACAGTTTGTGTATATAATAACAGAGGACATTTGAATTTAGAAATCTGAAGATTGAATTTATTGAAAAACGTAATAAATTATTTTATCTATTTCACAGATTAATTCTGTCATTAATATACAGCTGTACTATGTATTGATTCTACTAAGCGTGGAATTAAAATTATGCAAATTTAAAATTGAGTGGGAATGCATAATGTTCCTTTATATTCCACCTGTACGTATACGGCTTTGTGCCTTGTCGGAAAGAAATTAATTTAAAATTAGAGTATGTTTCCTTATTTCTAATCCCTCGTTTATTATTATTATTATTATTATTATTATTATTATTATTATTATTATTATTATTATTATTATTATTATTTTCGTCATTAGCATTCTTTAAAGAAGAAACCGGTGGAGGAAAACTTCGGTAGCATTCGAGCTAATTGCTAATCAGTTTTTACTCAGTTCACTGTTGAGTTTTTGTTTCTTTTCAGTACCCAACGTACAACATATATGTCACGGGCTTCGTACCATGCATTTTCAACAATAAGAACAACTTCAACAAGAGTCTAGCATTCGAGAAAGCCTGAAATTGAATTCAAACTCTTTAGATTTCATAACATGTTAACAGTACCTTATTTTTTTTATCAACTGCAGCAAGATGTCACATATGTGATATAGTGAATAGAAGAACTTCGATCAATTATCCAAGCGACTAACAGAGAAAAACTCCCAGGTGTGTTTAATATCGGTAAAGAAAGGAAAACAACTCCACAACAGAAGTAAAATTTTGGCCAGCGTAGAAAATGCAGATTTGAGAAGAATCAGTTCTTAAAGCTAACTAGGGAAGGTAATGTTTCCACATTACTATTTCGATATTACTGACTTCCTCAGCGAAATATATTCCGTTCAGTTGGAGACATTTGTAGAAACACAGTGAATATAATGATACCAATTATAACTATCAACAATATGACCAAACGAAAATTCATCAGGGGAATGTTCTCCGTACTAAACACGCTATAATATATCATTATCTACCGTATTTATATTCCATTAATTGCTGTAAATGTGAAGGCACTGAAAAAATCGTTCACCTGAATTGACGGCCGTGGATTTTATTGGGAATATAATTTATATTCCTCTAGAATATTTCGGTCTTTGACTTGTTTTATTATTCTAATGGTTCTTGAATTTACTTTTCCTATTGCCATAATAATATCATTATTATCACCATTTCTTGTTTGCCATTCGCTGACCTGATAATAAATATTTATTTCTCACACTAACGTTGTCCTCGTGATGGAGAAATTCTTTCAATGATTATCAGATTGAGTTTCTTGGCGATTAGAAATTGAGGTTCTGTTCAAACAAGTCAGCTAGATATGATACTAGAGATAATTTGTGAGTAATCTATAGCTATAGGACATGGAATATCACGTGACAAATTTTATATCATAGGCTTGCTCCTGAGCGATCACCTGTCTATATCTTATCAAAAGCGTTGTGATACGTTTGTGACAGACACAAACATATTCAAGGAATATTGTTTTAAAAATGCTAACAGCAGTATAATTCTTTAAATGCTGTGTATTATATTAACGTGAAAGCTTAGTGGTTAGGGTGTTGTATTCACGATTGTAAGATCGCGATTTCGATTCTCGAGGTCTTGAGCGAAACACTTCATTTCAACTCTCTCCAGTCAACTCAGTTGTAAATGAATACACTTGCGACGAGCTGGCATCCCGTTCCGTGAAGTGTGGTGAATGTTATGATCTCGCTCACTTATATGCTATGGTGACCGAGTTATCGACACTATGAACCTACGATTCGCAGCCACTTTCTATTATCGTACATTAACAGTCAAATTCTCTCATGGATCTTACAGCTTATAAAGTCGATGGAAACCACACGAAATTGCATTTATCTAAAGCAGGCCATTTGCAGCTCGTTGAGGATTATCATAATTCTGAGATAAATCAAATTGAAAATCTTCATGGTTACAGAAACTCCTGTGAATTTTCCTATCGTTAGCAGTATGAAACATTCAAGAGTCGACGGAAATGACACAAACTATAATTTGGGAAAATTTGATGTAACATATATTCAGAGAAAACTTAATTATTTCTTCATAATTATATCAACATATATATATATATATATATATATATATATATATATATATATACAGTAGTGGACACAAGAAGGTGTACAGTTGCATGGTTGACCTACGAATAGCTTAGGTTTAAATGAAATAGAGAAATGAAAAGAACATTGCACTCATATTAAGCAATTGTATAACTATTTTTTGCCCACCTATGTATCGAGTTACATTGTATATTTAATTGAAAGATAGAGAGACCAAGGGAAGGAGATCGAGAGAGAGAGAGAGAGAGAGAGAGAGAGAGAGAGAGAGAGAGAGAGAGAGAGAGACAGAGAGAGACAGAGAGAGACAGAGAGACAGAGAGAAAGAAAGAGAGAGAAAGAGGGCAAGCAAACCGTTAGGTAGTATCAAATCCAGCAAGAATTAAGCCCCAAACAATAAAATAAAGACATAGACTAGTTTGTGCAATTTAGTGTCAAAAAAAGATAACAACCTTTCGTATAAATTTATTGATGGTTGATGTAGGTTTGAGTGGTGAATACATTTATATTCTTTCCTACTCTAGGCACAAGGCCCGAAATGTTTGGGGAGTGGGGGGCCAGTCGATTAGATTGACCCCAGTACGCAGCTGGTACTTAATTTATCGACCCCCGAAAAGCAAAGTCGACCTCGGCGGAATTTGAACTCAGAACGTAAAGACAGGCGAAATACCGCTAAGCGTTTAGCCCAGCGTGCTAATGTTTCTGCCAGCTCACCACCGTGAAAATAAAAAAAGGAAAATTAAAAACTGAAAGTACTTTGGTGTTGCTGGTAGCAAATGGGATAAACTATTCTTCTCTTTGTATCTGAAAGATTATTGGTCATGGGAAGCTGTTTAGATTCACAGAGATATCTGTTTATATTTTGAACGATAACATATTTTATTTCCTTCTCACATCGAAAGATTCAATAAATCTCGTGTTATGTAATCTGTGTTAGTTTGTCTTCCACACATTGCTCTCATGTGTGTGTGTGTGTTTGAGTGAGTGTTTGAGTGTGTGTGTGTGTGTGTGTGTGTGTGTGTGTGTGTGTGTGTGTGTTTGTGTGTGTGAAAGGATTAGATATCACTTGGTCACATCACAATAAAATAATTATTACTTTCACAAAGTATGAGTCTTCGCACGGTCAGTCAGTCGGTCGTTCCGCCCAAAGATAACAGCGAAATTCTTTTGAAGTACAAATCGTCCTCAAAAAAGGACACACTGGGTATTGTTGCCCTACAAATACAAAATAACAGAACGGTCCACACACACACACACACACACACACACACACGCAAACATAAACATACATACATACATACATACATACATGCAAACCAGGCGCGATTCCAGGAAGCTTTCGAAGGGAAGGCACAAGGTCAGAAAGGAATACAATTCCAAGAGAAAAGGGTGTAATGACATTCAGAAGGGCGCATTTCTTTTGTTGAGTGGGGCACGTGCCCCTCAGGCCCCTCCTTGGGTCCGACTCTACATACATACATACATACATACATACATACATACACACACACACACACACACATTAATGACTGTCTTTATGTTCAATTATAACAAAAAACAGTTTTACATTAATATGAAGAGTTACTCCATACTATTGTAGAGAACATAAATATTATTCTTTAATAAAGATATTATTGACAGTGACTTCGAGGAGAGCTTAGCTGGTCGAAACTTTGAAGTAGCTGTCAATATTTTTCTTGTTAAAAAATTCTCTCTCTCTCTCTCTTCTCTCCCTCTCTCTTCTCTCCCTCTCTCTTCTCTCTCTCTCTCTCTTCTCTCTATCTCTTCTCTCTCTCTCTCTCTCTTCTCTCTATCTCTTATCTCTCTCTCTCTCTCTCTCTCTCTCTCTCTCTCTCTCTTCTCTCTCTTTCTCTTCTCTCTCTCTCTTATCTCTCTCTCTCTCTCTCTCTCTCTCTCTAGCTCTTCGAAACGCCGGTGTTAAAACGGGGGTAGCTGATGAAGGAAAATGTTCTCTATGTGGCTTGTGTGTTTTCTGTACTCTGATTATCATTACTTTCTTGTCTACGTTTTGTTTGCAATGTCCTGTACCCAGATATGCACCTATACATACAGGTGGATGTAGGTATGCACATACCTGTACGTATATATGCATATACTCATTTACTATTTGTTTATATATATATATATATATATATATATATATATATATATATAAACAATATATGAGTATATGCATATATATGTACATGTATGTATATACGTTCATCTACATGTACAGATAGATACATAACTGGGTACATGACGTGGCAAAAGAACAAGGACAAAATGGTAAACAAGGTGCAACAAACAAGCAGGCCACATAGAAACATCCCCTTCATCAGCTGCCACCATTAAAACTCCAGCGTTTCGAAGAATTAAGGCAGTACGCATCGTTAAAATGGTTCTTCCCGCGAACACAAATTAAATTGTTTTCGTGGAGGGTAGTGGCGGACGGAAAACAAGACAGGAAAACGAAACGGTGAAATAAACAAACAAAAAGGCTGTACAGCCAGACGTGAAGTGTGTATGTCTTGAACGGAGTAACAAAAGTCCAAGGGAATATCATGTTATTCTTAGGTGGACGCTCAATTAGGGAAATTGACACCGCAAGAAAATCCTGGAAGGGACATGGAAGAAGAGACCCAGGGGAAAATGCGTGCGCGCTAGCTTGACATGTTCGACCGCTGACTAAACAGGAGTTGGAAGAGTAATTGTGGTTTTAATTGCAAGAGAGTGCTACAAGAATACCTGTTGGTATGTGTCTGTATATGTGTGTGAACATGTGTGTGTGTATGTATATATAAATGTATACGTGTGTACGTGCGTGGGTGGTGTATGTGTATATGCATAAATGTATGTATGCGTGCGTGCTTGTATGTGTGTGTGAATTCCCTTTTGCAATGAAAAATGATTTCGAAGTTTCGGCTTGATCACCGTTACCATACTGATGACGGCGAGCAAGCTGAAACTTCGAAGTTATTGTCAAACGTTCCCTTGTTAAAAATTAATGTGTATTCTATTAAAAAGCATTGAGTAATCCTTTCAATCTAATGCTAAACTGATTTTATAGATAACTTCATAAAAATTCATGTATGTGTATATGTATGTGTATATGTATGTGTGTATGTATGTGTGTATGTATGGAAGCACCTCACACCCACACACGCAAACGCTCACGCAGACACGCACGGATTATTTTTTTGTTTCAGAACTACTTTACAGGTTTGAAATGTAAATTCGTTTGTATTTATTTTAGATGTAACCATATTTAATAAGTTACTATGGAATATTATACAGTATATATTACATAGCTTATTAAATGCCAATTATTACAAGATATCAAATGCGCTTCCTCGGTTTCAGATAATGTTATCTTTCTGAACTGTACGACAACACAAACAAAAATACACGCCTACAAATATATATATATATAAACACAAATACGCAGATCATACACTTATCTATCTATCTATCTATCTATCTATCTATCTATCTATCTATCTATCTATCTATCTATCTATCTTCATAACCGTCACTATTTGTCGCCTACCATCAACAACACTATCAACAACAACAAAACCAATAAACTACCATCCTTACCATTCTTCACTAACTCATTAACGACCAACAACAACCGCAACAGGAACAAAATCAACAACTCCATCTAAAATAAAGACTATAACATGAGGTAATAGGGTGTCCTGGAGTATTTTAAAAGCTGAATGAAATGTCTTTGATCTTGGGTAGATTAGACTAAACATCATCAACAAGCAACAGCACAATTAATAAGAACAATATGACTACAACTGGCATCAAAGACACCTCTCGTCATCCCCGTAACCACTGTCGTCAATAACCAACATCACCGCCATCAACGCGGCCCCCATCACCACCGTCAACGCCGTAAACGTCTCAAACGCCGCCACCACCACCGCCGCCGCCACTACCACCACAACTACAACTATTGCCACCTCTGCTGCCAACACCGCAGTCACCGACACTACTACTGCCACCACCACCACCACCATCACCACCATCACCACCATCACTACCTCCACAACTACAACCATTGCCGCCGCTGCTGCCGACACCGCAATCACCGGCATAACCATAACCCCCCCCCACACACACACACCGCCGCCACTACCACCACCACCACCACCACCACCGCCGCCACTACCACCACCACCACCATCACCACCACTACAACCATTGCCACCGCTGCTACCGATACCGCAGTCATCGACAAAGCTTACTGCCAGCACCACCGCTGCAGCCACCCCCACCACCACCACTAACAGCAGCACCAACAACAACAACAACGATCCAAAGACTTTTGAATATCCAACTGGCAACATCATCAGCCTGATACCAATGTCTGTAACCACATATACTGTATGTCGATACGTTGTGTGCCTGTATGGGGAAGGGGAAGTAGAGTGTGAAATTCTTAAGCCTTGAGTCAGGCGGAAAGGGCAAAGTGCCTGTATCTTGGTAACCCTTTAAGTAACTACATTCATACGGTACTTCCACATTTTCATTTCTATTCTTACATCCATAAAAGTAAGACATAAATGTTTTGTTCTCATTCAAACAGTTCTTTCCTGATGCAGTTTTTTTTTAAACTACGTATTTTTTGCGGATAAATGTTGTTCAGCGCCGTTGTTAGATTTATCTACAATTGAGGATGTCTGGAAAATGTCATTAAGTGGAACTGAAAGCGATAATGCGAAAAGGAAATATAAATAGGTTATACTGGATATGTAACTATTATGTTTTGTGTGTGTGTGTGTGTGTGTGTGTGTGTGTGTGTGTATGTGTGTGTGAATGTGTGTGTGTATGTGTGTGAGTGTGTGTGTGTGTGTGAGCGCGCGCATGCGTCAGGCTGCTACACAATTTCTGTTTAGTAAAGTCCATTGAAAACTCAATGGTTGGTCAAACGAACACTATAGTATTATTATTATTATTATTATTAGTAGTAGTAGTAGTAGTCCTTTCTACTATAGGCACAAGGCATCAAATTTTGGTGGAGAGGACTCTTCGATTACATCGACCCCAGCGTTTAACTGGTATTTATTTCATCGATTCTGAAAGAATGAAAGGCAAAGTCAATCTCAGCGGAATTTGAACACAAAATATAAAGACGGGCAAAATGCAGTAATCGTCTGGTTGCAAAGTGAACTTCTTCACTGCGCAGCTAACTGTGATCAGAAATATAACAGAAATTGAAGAAGAGACATAAGCTTGGCTTGTAGATGATGGAACTGAATACAGCAATGCAGACAAGTGAATAATTAGTTAAATAAATGGTAAATGGATCAAAATACGCTTAAGACATGTCATGGTATTCATCAAAACGCCTACACAATTTGGTAATAATCCTGCCTTGTTGGTTGTACATAGATTGCAGCGTTCGATAGTCTAAATGAATTTCTGAACGTAAGTAATACTCCCCACCCACGTTCTTCTCTCTGTTTTTCTTGTTTACACGCACACTCACGTATTAACAACCTCTTTTTCCGCGTTTTATTCCTATTACTTCCAAACATATATACATCTACGTAAGTAGCAAGCAATCTCCTTCTCTTTCTGAAACGCGCACACACATATATGCGCACATATATGCGCACATATATGCGTATATACACTCTCACTCACATGCACACACACACACATACTGTCATACAAGCACGTAAAATTCTCTGCCTTACATTTTAACGCACGGAAGTAATCTTTTTTCTCACTCTCACACAAACTCATATGCAACATCATAACCCACTTTGTAATTATTATTCGGCCGTCAGCCTTGTTTCATTGTACAAATGTGTTTATGCCTAGGAACATACTTGTTTACATTTTAATCAATAGCTTTCAGCTGCTATCATCGCCAGTAGAGGTGGGGACAGTTGAAATTCCTGATGAATTGTTAAATAACAATGAAGCCTGTGGATTTTTTTGTTATCCTAAGCTGCCAAAAGCGACCACATGAGATTAATTTCAAACAAAACGACTTTAAATAATGGGCAACAAAATACAAATATATATAGGTAGGTAGATAGATAGATAGATAGATAGATAGATAGATAGATAGATACAGATATACGTTGAAAATCAACGACAAGGATAGAAGTATGGGAGACGAAGTGGAAACAATGGTTGACGGTCAATGAGGGATTAAGAAAGTAGAAAGTGTTTGACGTTTCAAGTTTAAGTTCTTCTTCAGAAAGTTAGAAAGTCGGGAGTGACGGAGAAGTATGTATTGTTGTGTGTTAGGCCAGATTGTCCACGAGCGTGCGCGTGTGTGAATATGAGAAAGAGAGAGTCCATGCGCATGCGTATATGTGGGTCTGTGTGCGAGTGGACAAACAATGAAAAGAGTACTCAATACGTCATATAGGGTGTATAATTAAGCAGAATTACATAGACCCGATATGACCGTATAGAGACCTTGGTTGTGTTTTAGCTATAAGGTATGAATGTGGTTATATGAATTGCAGTTTAAGATCTGATATATTATGTCCTCTGTTACATGAAATCAGAATAGATATTAAATCACAAATTCAAAAGCAAATTGCAATTGACGGCACGGAAACATTTATATTACTATTGCTAAAATTAGAAACAGCAAACTAGTAGGACATCAGTATTTGTCAATACATTGCATAGTTTTAAATTCTCATAAAAATGAAGATTGAGAGCTTAGAAATACCTAAAGTACAGCATCACAAAAATTCTGGCTAGAATTCTATACAAGCATTGGTAAGACGCGAAGCAGAACGTCAAGGATTCTAGTTTGAATTCTGTTCAAGCTGAAAACTGCACAGTGAAATCAAACTGTTCTCACATCAAGGTCCCAGGTCACTCGCAGCAGAACTCTCTTCCCTGGGATTTAGCGGGCCTAAACTTCTCATTTCATAGCTGATGAACAGACGCTAGGATAATCCATCATGTTGAAGGGGTGGACGGTCCAAGGAAAACTAAATGGATTCAGCCATCACGTGGTAAACCAAAATGGGTAGTTAAAAGTAAAAAAAAAAACAACCCACAATGTGGACGGCTAAAGTTCAAAAGCGATCATGCTTCTGCTACCGCGTCTTATTTGAAAGACTTAGGGATATCGTAGGATACTTCCGGATACTCAGTATTTCTGCTGTTATGTAATATAATGAAGGTAACACCAGTCAAAGAAGAATAGTCAATTTGCTTGATTCCAGTGGCTTACGGATACTTTGCAAACTACTTTTGAAAAGGAATCGAAACCGGATCGCAGATTCATCTTGGTACCTCCTCCACAGATTGCCTTTACTTAACAACGCGCGCTATAAAATGCAAAATTCATTACTTGTCGCTATATAAAACAGGTAAAGTGTATTTAGACTGCTTCTTATCAAGCATTTTTCATACACCACACACACACACACACACACACACACACACACACACACACACACGCACACACGCACACACACACATTACATTTATCACGTATTAGATAAAATCCATTAAGATTTAGATTAATTTCATCTGTGAATAATTGATGCAGATTCAGATTGAAAAGTTTCGTTGAGTAAAGAGAAGCAACAAATCATTTCCTTTCGGAAGATTATTTAAAATTAGTTCCTACTGAATTCTTGCTTGATATATTCACTTAAGAAATATAGTTAAATGAATTTTTTTCTGCAATCTATCTGTATGTATGTATGTATAGATAAACAGTTAAATAGATAGATATATAAACAAACATATACACACGCATGCCCACACACTTATACACTGGGTTGTCAGATAAATTCCTTCGTTTCTTTCGAATATTTCAATTAACACAATATATATATATATATATATATATATATATATATATATATATATATATATATATATATATATATATATATATATATATATATATATATATATATATATATATATATAGTGTATCTCTAGTCATTGCTTACAACGTTTGTTTATCGTTTTGGAAATTTCAAAAGATTTTACCTGTTTTCAGATATATAACGTTAAGCGCAAAATAATGAGTTTTTCTGATACATGCCTCGCTTGGCTTTCAATCAAGGTTCCAAAGGTGCCGTAGTCATTCAAGACATTTGTGCTGTATACAGAGAAAGTGCTGTTACTGAAAGAACTGCATAGAAATGATTTTTACACTCCAATGAAGATAACTGAACGAGCTCATCCACGGTCATGGCAGAACTTTCCATTCAGCAAACGTACCGGCTCAACGCGGCACACCAGCTGAAAAGACCCAACCAGCGATATGACGTGTTTCTTCAACACACCAACGCTCTACCCCACGTCACTAATTTGACCAAAAATGTTATTCAAGAGAAGAAAAGGTAGTTCAATCGCATTCTACATGTTCCCCTGATATAGCGCCTTTAGATTATCATTCCTTTTCGACCGTTCTCCAACAGTCTACAGGGCGTTTCGTTCAGCAACAACATGGAGCTGCAAATGTGGTTCGATGAATTCTCTGAGTCAAGGAACGTGATTTCTACCGTCAAGGTATTGACAAGTCGTGAGCAATGAAATGGAGTACATGCAGTTTTTGGTCATATTCTCTTCTATGAGGATGAACCTAATAAACTGTCTACAGTCTGTCTACCGATACAAAAGATATGCGGTTCATATGACATCAGGACAGTATTCAAGAGTAATACATCACTTCGCAAATATCTCCTTCGAGTAAAACCGCCAATAGAAGAATATGACCAAAAACTGCGTGTACTCTGTCCCATGTAGCTGTGGAAGGTTATACTAAGGCGAAACATGTCGCCCCCTCAAAATAAGGGTAAAGGAACATCACAAAGCTGTGTCACGGGGAGATATTGATAAATTGGGTATAGCTGATCATGTATAGAAAAAGGGAGACTACCTACCCCTGTGGGACGAAGTTAAAATAACAGACAGAGAACACCACTGGGAAATACGAAAACTAAAAGAAGTAGCACATATGTTAGGACACAACAACTTCCTAAGCAGACCGAGTACAGATATGAGCAGCATATGGGAACCGGTATTAAGGAAGGATAGGAAAATATTAGATTTATAAGCCCTAAAATTCACTCCATAATTGCCCACGGGCATATGGCGTAGTGGTTAAGAGCGCGGGCTACTAACCCCAAGATTCCGAGTTAATAATAATAATAATAATAATAATAATAATAATAATATCGAAAATAATAAAAATAATAATGATAATAATAATGATAATAATAATAATAATAATAATAATAATAATAATAATAATAATAGTAATAAAAGAACAGAAGGAAGTTTAAGAACAGAAGGAAATTTAAGAACAGAAGACACCGGGGAAGTTTAACATGTGAGAACGATAAATCACTGCTCCGAAATTTATCCAAAAACATCGGAAATAAAGACATCGCATGGAGCCAAAAAATAGCTGACAAAGGGTTGGACTATATCCGAGTAAGTAATACTTATTGAAATTTATTTCTATTTTTCCAAATATAATGATGTATTTTAACTTGATACCTCCACTACCCGCACAGCGATCGTAAACACACGTGTTACATCAAAATTCAGACCATCTCCAAACCCAAACACCATGTACAAAAAAATTACAAACAGATTAAATAACACCGGTATTATTCCACTTTAGAATAACAACCGAGAAGTGCGTACTGTAAGCTTATTACGCAAAAAGTACGAAGATCTGAACGTGCAAAACAATCTGACAACAGAAATGAACGATCCGGTACCCTACGAAAACGATGACCGTCAAAATAAAGGGCCGGACGTTGTTCCTCATGTCCCGCAAACAAAACCAAAACGGCATAAATGGACACGTGAGGAATACATTTCGATCCTACACGCCTATTTCACAGCAGTGCTCTACCCAAAAAACGAAAACGCAACAACACATACATATAAAATATGGAAGAAAAATAATGTAAATAAAGGCACTACTGGGCACAGCACACATCCTACGCAAAACACTTTCAATACAGTAACCATAAGAGCACCACAGCAAACCACAGCATATACCCAAGGCGCACAGAGCTGCGCTCGGTAGTGAAGTGAAAGCACGTTATAAAAATAAAACTACTGAACAATAATAATAATAATAATAATAATAATAATAATAATAATAATAATAATAATAATAATAATAATATCGACAAATACCTTAGGAATGAGAACCCAGGTTCGAAATTTCTCCAAGATACCTAATGAAGGCAGGAGAGTATATCAACCGAAACGTTGTGTTAACAACAAACAAGATGAGGACAAATATCCGTCAAATATAAACAATGTACATAATTCCTCATCTGTTAAATATAGAACTGGAAAAGTGAATAACAAAGAGGAAAACACTTACTGACGAAGTTGACTATATTGAGTCCGACAAGTCAAAAGACTATTGGTAGAATATCCACTTATTTAAAACACAACCGGCCAGATGTCTTCGATGCGGTACCCCAGCGTGGCCGCAATACAATCATTGAAACAAGTATCAGATAAAAGTGAAAGACATAACGTGTTGTGTACGTTAATTTTTTTCGTGTAACTTTTCTGATAATTTTTTTGCTTGTGACATTTTTCCTGGATTCAAGATAATTAATTATTTGTGCTATACAATTAAGAATTCAGCTTCTTCTGGCTGCTCTTCACCAATATTGTAATCAGTGTAGTTTTCTCAAAATCTTAATTCTCACAGCGACACATTTTAATGTTATAAATGATAATGTGCAGAAAAAAACAAGAACTTCATCATCATCATCATCACCATCATCATCCTCACAATCATCATCATCATCATCATCATCATCATCATCATCATCATCAGCAGCAGCAGCAGCAGCAGCAGCAACAGTAACAACTACAACAACAGTGGTAGGTATTTTTTTTTTTAATAACACATATCTTTGAATTTATGTGAAATCTGTCATTTCTGAAGTCCAACTTAAGCTGACAGAAATCACACTGAATCAGTGACGTAGCTACACAGAAGAAATATAATATCTGTCAGAAACGTTTAAATATTTATGATATCGAAGTAATAGACATAGACAAAACGACATATCGCATGTTAGTTTGAAAAGCTATGTAACTGACCTCAATAAATTGCTTAACTCGATACGATCCACAGACTCTACCAAATAAACCGAGGTTCTATTTGAAGTTAAATGCAAAATTGAAATGTTTGCCTTGACTCGAATTTCAATTTCGAATAGTCAAAGGTCATCGGTGAGATTTAAAAGGCGAACGTGACAATATTACGGTGATGTCGTCTGCATATACCAGTAAAAGCTTTCCGTACTGTAGTTCCCTCTGAATGCTTCTCAGTCCCTTTAGTTTCCGTAGTAATGACGCAAGAGTCAATATGTACAGAAAAAATGAAAAGGGACAATGCTGACTGACTGAGCGCTTGATATCCAATGGTTGTAAAAGGTGGAAGATAACTCTAATCACTGAACGGATGTCGCA
Source organism: Octopus bimaculoides (assembly GCF_046866305.1). Taxonomy (NCBI): domain Eukaryota; kingdom Metazoa; phylum Mollusca; class Cephalopoda; order Octopoda; family Octopodidae; genus Octopus; species Octopus bimaculoides. Next base: position 82,223,378 of record NC_142934.1, on the reverse strand, counting down.
ATACAGTGCGGCGATCCAGTTCCTGAAGACCAAACCCTCTATTAGACTCATCTGCTACATCCATCCATAAATATATACATATATATATATATATATATATATATATATATATATATATATATATATATATATAGTTATTAATATTTCTAAGTCTCTCTAAAGGAGACTACGGCAGCGGTACTGGAAATTAATAGTTATCGCCAAGCCAACATGGCAGTCCCAAAATTAGGACGAAAGCTGCCGTGAATTAGCTCCAAGAAGCCATGGAGAGTCAGTAGCGCCACCTGGCTGGAGCTTGGCTGCTCTGCATTGAAATGGGGCAACACCCTGAAACTAGTCTGCAGATGCCAAACCAGCAAGGGGAAACTGCTGACCTCCCCTCAGGTTTCGTGTGTCACATAGCTAGCTAGAGGCGATGGCTTCTTGGAGCTAATTCACGGCAGCTTTCGTCCTAATTTTGGGACTGCCATGTTGGCTTGGCGATAAGTATTAATTTCCAGTACCGCTGCCGTAGTCTCCTTTAGAGAGACTTAGAAATATTAATAACTCTATTTCTGAAAACCAGTGGATAGATTCCACTGAAATTAGATAAATAACCTTCGAACGGAGAGTCAGTAGCGCCGCCTGGCTGGAGCTTGGATGCTCCAAATTGACAAGGGGCAACACCCTGAAACTAGTCTGCAGATGCCAAACCAGCAAGGGGAAACTGCTGACCTCCCCTGTTCGAGGGTTATAAAGGACACAGGTTTCGTGTGTCACATAGCTAGCTAGAGGCGATGGCTTCTTGGGGCTAATTCATGGCAGCTTTCGTCCTAATTTTGGGACTGCCATGTTGGCTTGGCGATAACTATTAATTATATATATATATATATATATATATATATATATATATATATATATATATATATATATATATATATATATATATATATATATATACTTATATATTCATAAACATACATACTTATATACATACATGTGTATGTGTATGTGGACGTGCATGGCTTAGTAATTAGGGTGTTGCACTCATGATTGTAAAATTGTGGTTTCGATTCCTGCTACGGGCGATACAAGACACTTCATTTCACGTTGCCCTAGGTCGCTCAAAATGATCAACCCTGCAAAGAATCGGCGCCCCCTTTGGGTCGGGGATCGGTGAGACAACAGAATCATGGAAACCGATCTTATCAATGGTTCGAGAAGGACCTTTGAACTATATATATATATATATATATATATATATATATATACTCTTTACTCTTTTACTTGTTTCAGTCATTTGACTGCGGCCATGCTGGAGCACCGCCTTTAGTCGAGCAAATCGACCCCAGGACTTATTCTTTGTAAGCCTAGACTTATTCTATCGGTCTCTTTTGCCGAACCGCTAAGTTACGGGGACGTAAACACACCAGCATCGGTTGTCAAGTGATGTTGGGGGACAAACACAGATACACAAACACACACACACACACACACACACACACACACACACACACACACACACACATATATACAAATATACGACAGGCTTCTTTCAGTTTCCGTTTACCAAATCCACTCACAAGGCTTTGGTTGGCCCGAGGCTATAGCAGAAAACACTTGCCCAAGATGCCACTCAGTGGGACTGAACCCGGAACCATGTGGTTGGTAAGCAAGCTACTTACCACACTCCCAATGTATGTATATGTATATATATATATATATATATATATATATATATATATATATATATATATATATATATATATATATATATATATATATATATATATATATATATATATATATATATATATATATATATATATATATATATATATATATATATATATATATATATATATATATATATATATATATATATATATATATATATATATATATATATATATATATATATATATATATATATATATATATACACATCTGAGATGTCCTAGCCTTCTCTCAGGAATTGCGTATCTAGGCCTATATTGGTCAACACGTCTCTCCCTTTTGGACGTAGTTGGGTGTAGTTTGAGAAGGAAAATACTTGTTATATTGTTGACACTTTTAGCCCAGTGACCTTAGCAGCGAAAGTGTAAACGCATCAATTGAAGACCGCACATTAACAGCTGATTATAAATACGAGCTTAATTAATTGGCTAATTTCAGTTTCCTGGGATCTGAAATTCGGAACGTAGCCAGTTGTAATTAATGTAGGATGTGATTTTAGTATCACTCTCTCTCTCTCTCACACACGAACACACACACACACACACACACACACACACACACACACACACACACACACACACACACACACACACACAATCCCACTCATACTCTTTCTCCCTTTCTCTCCTCTCTCACTATATGTATATATATGTGTGTTTGTGAGTGTTTCTAGGTATACATATATACATAAACATATATATATATGTATATATGTATGTATAATACATACAAGTATATATATATATATATATATATATATATATATATATATATATATATATATATATATGTATGTATGTATACTTGTATATATTATACATACATATATATACACATATATATATATATATATAAATATATATATATACATATATATACACACACACACATACTCACATTATATATATGTATATATATATGTGTTTTCCGCTGAGGTCGGCTTTGCCTTTCATTCTTTCGGGGTCGATAAATTAAGTACCAGTTGCGTACTGGGGTCGATCCAATCGACTGGCTACTTACCCCAAAATTTCGGGCCTTGTGCCTAGAGTAGAGCCGTATATATATGTATGTGTGTGTGTGTGTGAAGGCGCGTGGCTTAGTGGTTAGGGTATTCGGCTTGCGATCGTAGGGTCACGAGTTCGATTCCCGGCGGCGCATTGTGTCATGGAACAAGACACTTTATTTCACGTTGCTCCAGTTCACTCAGCTGGGAAAAATGCGTAGTACCTGTATTTCAAGGGGCCAGCCTTATCACACTCTGTGTCAAGCTGAACCCCACCGAGAAGTATGTGAAGGGATTCGCGTGTCTGTGGAGTGCTCAGCACGAGCAGGCTGTTCCGTTGATCGGATCAACTGGAAACCTCTTCGTCGTAAGCGACGGAGTGCATGCATGAATGTTTGTATGTAGCTTCCGTCTACAAGATTCCAAATTCCTAGGGTAGAACATGCATGCCAAACTTGTCACGCAGTGGAATCGAACCCGAAACCGTATAATTTCAAAATCAAATTTCTTAAACACAGAATGTACCAAGAGAAAGGTTGGGTGGTCGTCATCGTTACTCCTTTGTTCACAAGTCGTTATAATATGCTCCAAGTAAGTTTAGTCATTTTAACACATTACTCCAATAGGAACCAACATGGTAGATGAACCTGCCACAAATGACGACCGAGATCTTCTTCCACTCATACACTACTGTCGTAAATAAGAAAATGAAGCTCGAGATACACCGCACAAAAAAGACGAGGTGTTCACGGTTGGAATGTCTTTGAACATAGGTTTACTCGATTAGTACTGATCAGCTTTTAAGCGAAGATTCACCGCTCTTGAATCCCCAAGAATCGACAGTAAGGGTTTTGTATTTCATGATTTATAGTAAATACTCAGTTTGTCCTGAGAAGATAAAGCGTTAATAGCTCGTTGAGTGATGCTGCAAATATGGAAAAACAACATCAATTTACTCAATGTGTATCATCTCTGTTTATTCAATGTAGATGAACGCTCCCATGAGATAAATAAAGACAGATCGATATAATCACAATGTTTCCAATTTGGAGTAAAATGGAAATCAGGCTGTGTCATGTTCATTTATCAGTTTCTCTTTTCTCTTTTTGTTTTGTATTACTGTTGCTGAGGTGGCTACTGGAGACTAAAAGCTTTATAATATTCAATTGAGACAGTGGGAAAGCTGTTTACGCGGCTAATGCTCTTGGGAAGGAAGCAAATTGCATAAAAGCATTAGCAGCAATACTTGCGATGCTATTCAACCTATAAATCAAAATAGAATGGCGTACTCTCCGGGGTGTTACCTCTACAGTGCTATCCGGAAGTTTACATCTTGTTCTATGACAATCTTTACTGTGATATATTCATTTCTTTACTGAAAAATGCTTTAAAATGACGGCGTGCATGATAGTTATAATTAATTACTGGTTGGGACACTGTATTTCGTTAAGCAAACATAATAACTACCAAATGTATTAAAAGAATATAAAGTCAATAATGTGTCACACCCGTATTAGCACTGCGATTCAATCACTTTTTAAAGTTATCTCTCTAGATTTTCTCTAAAAATTAGAGCCAACACTAAAAGTTACGACGTTTCATATACGAATACGTCTATATAAACAATGTGATCGAAGATAGAAAAATAGATGATGGGTGTATATGCATATTCGTATACGTATGTTGTGACTTTCTGAGCTGCTCTAATTTCAATAGAAACTCTATACAGATAACTTTATAAAGTGAACGAATGGACCTGCTAACACAGGTGGAACATAGTATTGAATTATGAAGCCTTTAATATACTTCATAGTATATTATGGTCGCATAACAAAATATAGTGCCCCTACCAGTAATTAATATGCACGTACAATTTACCAGGAATATGTCTAATATGTAAAATTAGTATATCCAGTTGTGTAACATCACTAAATTTACTGGCTATTTAATCTGTGTGTTCGTATGTACTTGATAAATTGTGGTGCTGAAGAAGGAGCACTAACCCTTAAAATATGTATATACACCCATTGGATATTTTTCTATCTTCAATCACTTTGTTAACATAGACGTATTCATATTCGAAAAATCGTAAATATTCTTTGCCAAATAGCATTCTCTTTGTATAGTATGAGACCGCTGGGATATTATTCCTTTTCTCTTTCAAAGTCCATTGCATGTCACCTAAAAATTCGTTTGGGTGTCATAAACTACACATGTGTTATTGGTTCGCTATCACAAGTAGCGTCGATTATTTGACATAAATACTTGGTTAGTATTTGTGCCACTGGCCCCGGAAGGATGAAAAGCAAGGTCTTGACTCTGGCGGATTCAGCAAAACCATTTTCTGTATTCAAATCAAAGCTTTTCCTCACAAGCGAGTATGGGTTGGTAATTTGTACCAACCGTGGGTTTTATGTATCAATATAATCGCCAGTAGACATACACTGTCTCAGTCTTTGACCGAGCGTGGTACTGAAGATATAATACGTAGAGGAAGGGAGAGCTGCACTAGTATTAGACGGGCACTCAGTTTCGGCTGACTAGACTAGAGCAACGTGAACTGAACTGCTTTGCTCATGAACTTAACGTATCAATGTATTCAACATGGTCTTACGATCACAAAACCAACGCACACCTTAACCAATACACCACGTAAGCTTATTGTGTTTAGAAAGGACTAAGTACAGTAAAATGCTATATTTAATCTTTTTAGATCGAACACTCTTATGATTAAAAAGCCATGGGCACAAGCCTTTCCTCCTGATCAAGCTATAAAAAAAGGAAATTCAAACTTACAAAAAAAAAACAACAACATAATCTGAGATATTAGATTAACAAAGGTTTATCAACGGTCGGTAGATATCATCACGGATCTGTGAACAGTTTGTTCGCTGGAAGTAAAAACAAGGTCATCGGCACTTGTTAGTTTCATTGGTCCGGGTACTTTTGACTGATAAGACACAATATGATGAAACACCGGTGTCCCAGAATCCCTAGTATTTATGATACAAGTGTGTTCTGATGGCAGCCATCGTAAAGGAGAAGCTTTTTTCTGGTGACGGACACAACAGCGAGTTGCATATACACTTTCGTCGGAACATGTTAAAAATAAACATGCAAGTCATCATATCAATGAAGAATTTGTCTTTATATTCAGAACCGATCCCAAAATGTCGTCTGCTCCCATGTTATTCTTCATTACAAGAAAAATTGAAGAAAGAAGTAATGAGAAACAGTACTAATACTGGTTCTTTATTAAATTAATTTTGTAATTTAGACGCCATTAAGTGTTCATTCATTAAAGTTTTTGGCTGTCAATTAAATTCGTTTTTCTCTACTTGGCCCTTCATCATCATATGTTTTCAAAAAAGTAAAATCCATTCAAATTTCAAAAACGATATAAAGAAAAGTTGTGGAAGAACGGAGCTAGAAATAAATAAATAAATAGATAAATGAATAAATAAAAGATTAAAATATAAAAAAGAACAATGAAAAGAGTTAAAAGAACGAATTTACAAGGTGAATTTGAGAAGTTTTTAGACACTCTCAGAGGATATATTTATTAACTCAAACAAATATAAAACACTAATCCCCTTCAAAGTAGGATCTTCTGACTTCAATGCACTTGTAGCCCGCTAACCCCTTCGTGAAGGCCCATGGTAGCCCTCCATCGTGAAGTCGTTTAAGGAGGCCCTGACAGGAATTCTAAAGTTTTTCAAAACAACTGCCTCAGAAGTTCTTCTTCAACTTAACAAGTTGATAGAAATAGGCATCAAAACTATTTTCCTCCCTGAAATTTTTGGGCGTTTCTTGATTACAAGGATGCTGGTCACTGGCCACTCTGGGAACAAACTTTGCACAAATTTTGTGCATGTTCAGATCCTCATAGATAATTCTGTGTACAGTTGCTACACCAACTCCAAACTACGTTTATTGTCTTTATAGACACACGACGGACTTCATTCAGAAAATAACGAATTCTCTCAACCAGCTCTGATATTCTGGCCTCCCTCTCATAACTAATCGTCTCTTATTTCCCTTCTACCATCTTGAATCTCTTGAACCAGCGAAAAAGTTAATCCATAAGCATTCTGGAGTACTTCATAAGTTTCTGCAACGTTTTTTTGTCCAGTTTAACGCAAAAACCTTATTACAAAGTGTGCTTCCAGCCGCTCCGATTGCATTCTGCAAACTAATCAGCTATTACAAGCAGTATCTAGTAAAGTGCGCTCAAAATGCTGTTACAACCGTCTCCTTCAATCTGGAATAAAAGGGTTGGTAGGTTTGCTCATTAGATGTACAGTAATCCCTCGAATATCGCGGGTGTTACGTTCCAAATATCCCTGCGATAGGTGAAAATCTGCGAAGTAGAAACAGTACTGTATTGCATATTTAAAACAAAATTATCTTTATAATTTGTATATATTTATTTTATTATGAATGCAAAACAACACTGCAAAGGAATCGACGTAAGCTTAAATGATAAACCACGGTAGCTGAACCGCGATAAGTGAGCCGCGATAAATGGACCACGATAAGTGAACCACGATATGGCGATGGATTACTGTATACTAATGATATATTAAATTTGCAAAAACCAAGGTCAATTATAACTGCCTCTCCTAAATTAAAAGTATCAAAATTTATGGAAAGCATCTCGTACTTGACAACCCAATACTTGTGATAGTTAGACTATGCCTCAGAGATGAAGTCTAATAAGGCTATATATAACATGTCTGTAGCTGTCTCCCTTATTATCAAGATTCAACTCACCCCTCACTGCATTTTCTTGTTAATCAGTTTTAAATCATTAAAATTTGTTACGAATATGTCTGCTTTTGAAAACAATTGTTCTTATCACTTACGGCGTAATTTCGATTAATTAAAATTTCCTAGATTACAACATTAACTAAGCTACTACCCTCTTCACTATTGGTACTTGTAACATTAAATACTTGGCTGCCACCAGATAAACTGTTCATTCGTGTAATATCACAATATTAAAGCAAATAACAGCTTCACTGTATAAATTAGAATACGTTATATTATCATATTCTTCTCTTCAAAATTACTTGTTTTGATATTAATATCATGAAATTTTGCCAATATCAATCTTTATCTATATATTATCAGATATATTTATTGCAGTATATAACCTTTTGTCGTAGAAAATATTGTTAATATCATTTCTCTGTTGTTTTATTGGTTTTGTGAGATATTTTTCTTTGCAAATAACAAGATGTAACGTCATCACCGAGTTAATTGTAATATTTTTCGCTCTATCTGTAACAAATCGTACGTTTTCAATACAGTGTAAGAAGAAAATACACGCTCTTTTTCTTGTTCGCCATTTCTCTCTCTTTTTTCTCTTATCCCCATCTCCTTCGCTCTACTCTTTTCATGTACTTCTTTATCTACTATTGAGGACGCTTGGTTTAGTGGTTAAGGCATTCGGCTCACGATCGTAAAGTTGTGAGTTTATCCCCAGATCTGTGCGCCGGGGAGTAGTGACGTTGGTCAGAAAGGACCTGGACAAGGGGGACGTTATAGAGAATTTCAGGCCCATCACTCTGTTAAAGGCAGAAGTGAAGATTTTGGCCAAGGTCTTAGCGAAAAGGTTGGCGCGTGTCGCGGATGGTATAGTCGGAGAGGCACAGACACGTGCCATCCCAGGCAGAACCATTCAGGATACCCTCCATCTTATTCGCTATACCATAGAGAGGGTTGATAATAAATCTGGCAAAGGTGGGGCACTGGTACATTTGGACCAGTCTAAAGCTTTTGATAGGGTTGACCATCGATACCTGGCGACTGTGCTTGCGCGGTTCGGCTTGGGCCTTGGCTTCCTCAGGTGGTTTATTGCTTTGTACCACAACATTGATTCGATAGTTCGGGTGAACGGTTTCCTTTCGAAGCCGTTCTGTATCAGACGCTCGGTTTGTCAAGGATGTCCGCTCTCACCGCTTTTGTATGTGGTGGCTCTCGAGCCACTACTGCGGAGGTTGAGTGGCATTACGAGAGAACCAGGTCTAGAGGAGTTTGTTACGGCTTACGCGGATGATATCACTATCAGCGTAACCTCAGTAGCACGCCTACGTGAAGTGGGTAAGACTATTGAGGCTTACGAGGAGATAGCAGGAGCAAAGATTAACCGGGAAAAGTCGGTCGGCTTACAACTCGGCACTTGGGTTGGCAAGTCGATGCCTTCAGACAGCGCTGTTGGGCGCTGGACGGAGGGACCGGTTAAGTTGCTGGGAGTTTGGTTTGGTCCAGGCCTCCAGATAGAGAAGAACTGGACGGAGGTATTGAGCAGGGTGGCTGCAGTTGTCAAGACCTGGTCTTGGCGGTGGCTCTCCCTGAAAGGGAGGGCGGAGGTGGCCAATGTGTTTATCGCATCGGTCATTACTTACCGCCTAACCGTCGTGCCTTGTCCGGATTCGTGGTTGATCAGGTTGGAGAGACAGCTCTTTCGCTTTTTGTGTAAGTGCAGGTCGCCACTTGTGAAACGCTCTGTCTGCTGTCAAAAGCCTTTAAAGGGAGATTTAGGGATACCTTGGTTAATGATGCGCAGGCAAGCGTTGAGATTGAGGCACCTCTGGATTCTCCTGGATAGTGAACGGGTGTGGTCTCCGCTGGCCAGACAAATGTTCCCCGAGTTCAAAGTTTTTGCGAGCAGGAAGCCTGGTGTTCTCGTAGACCGAGGTCGAGTGAATAGCAAGGCCCTCTTACTTTTCCGGCGCTCGGGCAACGCCAGCGGTGGGGGTTCCACACGGATTTTATATAGTGGGTTGGTAGAGTCTGAATGCGACGATGGCCTAGGGGCGACTCTAGGTCTCGGGTTTATTCAACTGGACAGCCTGTTTCACCGTACATTCGGGTTGAAAACGTTGGACAACTTCCAAAAGTCCTTAACCTGGCAATGCTACAGAGGTGCCTTGCCCGTTTGGGATAAGCTTGCAAGACACGGTAAGCGTCAGTCGCCGACCTGTCCAAGATGCGGGGGAGACAGGGAAACCGTCCCTCATGCTATTGTTCAGTGTCCGGAGATATCTGAAATGTGGGCTTATGCTGAACACCTGTTGTCCGGCGAAGGAAGGGTACAGCTGTCGACTGAGTCAATTATAAAAATTAACCCACCGGGAGTTTTAACAAACGAAGGTAAGAATTGTTTTCTCACGGTTGTAGCAATAGCGAAAGAGGTAGTATGGAAGACGAGGATAAAAGGAATTAAGACAGGCAACTTTATCTCTGGCCACAATTTACGTTCATTTTTTACTTTTCATTTGAAAAGGAAAGTGTGGCTGGAGAGGAGATGTCTGTCGGAGTGTACGTTCCAAAAGAGATGGAAGCATGTTGCACGAGTGTTGTGCGTGCAAGGAACCGTGTGAATAGTCAGAAAAAAAAGGAAAGCAAAAAGGTGCCAGCGATAGATCGGGGCTTGTAGGGTCGGAGCGTGGCCTGATCATCGCTTCATTTGTGTTGTCTAACGTACTGTTATTATCATTCGATTTTTTATATTTTATAAAATTTTTAAAGTCATATTTTATGTAAACCATTCGCATTACTGATCCCAATCAGTTGCTTTGTACCATTCTATGTTTGGCCCCCTGTGGGAAATAAAGAAATTGGTATTTCGTCTGCCGTTACGTTCTGAGTTCAAATTCCGCCGAGGTCGACTTTGCCTTTCATCTTTTCGGGATCGATTAAATAAGTACCGGTAACGCACTGGAGTCGATGTAATCGACTTAATTCCTTTCTCTGTCCTTGTTTGTCCCTTCTATGTTTAGATTCCCTGTGGGTAATAAAGAAATTTAAAAAAATGTAGTTTTAGATGTTTGAGAAAAAAATAGACAAGATAGTTACGGTTGGAAAATATTTGGTCCCAGGTCTGCTCGATCGCGACTGGTCTGAAGATAAACAACAAGAACAACAACGACATTAGAATGGCAGAATATGTAACTGAAATGGCACAGCACCACACTAAACATATTGTAACATTAGTTTCATTCATTTCGTTCCAGGTTCAAATCCAGCGAGGTTTAGCTATTATTTCCCTATTACCAAGATAACACACAAACACACACATATACGGTGCAAAAACTATAAGTAACAGGAAGAGGAGGTAAAAAATGAAACAGAGTGTATTAGGTTCACGCACAGGAAAAATAGAAGGAAAAGTCTTTAACGTT
>NC_142934.1:82204970-82209970 GCF_046866305.1 Octopus bimaculoides | reverse complement strand
CTTATGTTTCAAATGGAAAAAAAAATCAGAAACCAAGCATAAAACAATAAAATTACTTAAACTCACCTCACATATCCTGCATAAATCAATAAGATAAATCGAAATTAGTTTTAATTGAGTGAGATCCTCGTGTCTGATATGGAAAACGTAACTGCTGCATATCTCATAATATTTTCTTAGAAAAAAAAAACGCATGCAAAGGTCAATGATTTTCAGATAATTCTCCGTTTAGTGATAATAAGAGTTATATAGCTCCATAATCTGATTCTACAAGATATGATATAAAGAAAGGTATAAGCGAATATGCAACAGTTTTTTTGACTTCCACATAAAGCTGGCGATCCACCAGTGTTGAAATCAGATTTGGCTTTTCGTTATGATTCAGCTCTGAATCGTTTTTCCTAGTATGTTGCATCAGCCTCGATAGAATTTACATTTAAAGATATAGTGGATTCGCTTATAGAAGTCACTGATAAAGTTTTCAAACTCCTCTAGAGTTACATAATTTGTAATTGCTGTCCATTCTACAGTCTGCTGGAATTAGTCTTCAGAATATTAAGATGGGAAAATCTAAACCTAAAAGTAATGAAATAATATTTTTGCAACTTATATATGTGGTACTGGCTCTTTGAAGTTGCAGATTAAATTCATTAAACTTCATGGTAATACCTCCCAAATAAGAAGTACGTATAGCCTCATTTAGCACCGTTCACTTATCACGGATTCATTATCATAGATACAATTATCACGGATCCAGGATAACACGGTGCGCTCAAATGTGAAGCATGTTACGTATATCACAGATTGATCAGTGATAACACGGGTTGGCGATCAGTCGAAGAGTGTGCTTGTACCGAAAAAAGACACTCCAACAACCACCTGCAATGCTCAGCTGCACAGAGTACACTGTCAATCATTTGTATTTACCTGACCGTGCACCTAGGTTGCCTATTTTTCAAGCGGATTTATACACTCGTACCCAATCATCGTACAACTAGTAATTAGAAAATATACGAAAGAGGATGATCCTAACAAGTGACGGTGACGAGCATTTTCTCAACTAGAGGAGGTAGACAATATTAAGAAAATACGTGATGGTGGAAGCTTCGTAGCTGTGAGCCGCGAGTTTGGTGTAAATGAATCTACTATACGCTCCATTTGTGGAGGCGCGTGGCTTAGTGGTTAGGGTGTCAGCATCACGATCGTAAGATTGTGGTTTCGATTCCTAGACTGGGTGACGCGTTGTGTTCTTGAGCAAAACACTTCATTTCACGTTGCTCCAGTCCATTCAGCTAGCAAAAATGAGTAACGCTGCCATGGACTGGCGTCCCGTCCAGCTAGGGAAAACATACGCCATTAAAACCGGGAAACCAGGCCCATGAGCCTGGCTAGGCTTTAAAAGGGCGCATTAAACTAATTATTAACACGCTCCATTTACAAAGTGCATGAAAATTCTTCATATATCGCTGATTTGTTTATATATTTTTGGCAACAAACTCTCATGATAAACGAGGATAATGTCTAAATTGATTTTCACTTTTTAAAGTGATGAAGTTATCGTAAAAATATTTTTAAACCTTATATTTTGATAATACTCAATGTACTGGTCCTTCTTTTCGGGTTGTTTTGTAGCAAGATGTTCTCCCAACTGAATAGATTTCATAGCTGCTTTAGAAAATGGCTAATGACATAATAAAATGTTGGAAGTTGTGCGTGACAGATTCGATGAAAACAGCTTCAGATACCCCGGGACATGTGTTTAATATTTGTTCCATAAATTACTTGAAAGTCACAACATAATAATATGAAGAAATACCCAAAAGTCACACCAAGGGCAATAGCACGCACACAAGCAACATGAAGACAGCTGTCGGTTCAAACCATGATCTGTTTTTTAAAGTTATTACGAAACGTTATAGTCTATTAATATTGGAATTAGATCTAATATAGAGCTATGGCTAAAGATGCAGAAAGAAAAATCATGTAAACCCAAAGAAAGTGCAACTCTAAGCCGATTAAAACTAATCAGTTATATATATATATATATATATATATATATAATTTTTTTTCTTTTCTTTTATTCTTTTACTTGTTTCAGTCATTTGACTGCGGCCATCCTGGGGTACCGCCTTTAGTCGAGCAAATCGACCCCAGGACTTATTCTTTTTAAGCCTAGTTCGCCGCTAAGTTACGGGAACGTAAACACACCAACATCGGTTGTCAAGCGATGTTAGGAGGACAGAGACACAAAAACATACATACACACACACACACACACACACACACACACACACACACATATAAATATATATATATATATATATATATATATATATATATATATATATATATATATATATATATATATATATATATATATATGTATATACACGACGGGCTTCTTCCAGTTTCCGTCTACCAAATCCACTCAGAAGGCTTTGGTCGGCCCGAGACTATAGTAGAAGACACTTGCCCAAGGTGCCACGAAGTGGGACAGAACCCGGAACCATGTGGTTGGTAAGCAAGCTGCTTACCACACAACCACTCCTATATATATGTATATATATATTGTTGTATTTCGGGATGGTCATTTTTTTTTGCCAAATAAACACACGCGTGTGATTTTCGGCAAAACAACAAAAAATGACTATCCCGAAATAGAACAATATCTGTTTCAGCAGACGATTTGACATCAGGAATCTTGCAAAACAAATAAACGTGTGTGTGTGTGTGTGTGTGTGTGTGTGTGTGTGTGTGTGTGTGTGTGTATTACACATTATTGCATACCTTTGTGATTTAGCTTTCATGCATTGTTTTTCAGCAACAACAAGCATGCGACGGTAAATGACTGAGAGAAAGGCTTACCGTCAAAAATATAAGTGGATAATGTCGAATTAATATTTTGGTAAACTGCTAGGATCTCAGATATGACTGTCGCCCCGTTTATATGGACAAAATGCCCCCTTTATATGGATACGTTACCCCATTACATGGATACTTACCGTAATCATTCATTATATATTTCCATAAAGCGTAATCCGTAATGGATTATGCTACCTCAAGATAAAGAGAAAACAATCTAGTAAGACTAAAAAGAGGAATCTTTAGGGAAAACTATTTCTACTTTAGGTATAGGGTCTGAAACTTTGGAGGAAGATGTAATCGATTACATTGGCCCCAGGGTTCAACTGGTAATGACTGCAAAAGCGAACGGCTTAGTGGTTAAGAGTGCTGGACTCATGATGGTAAAATTGTGATTTCGATTCCTGGACCGGGCGATGTATTGTGTTCTTGAGCAAGTCAATTCGTTTTCACGTTGCTCCAGTACATTCAGCTGGCAAAAATGAGTAATCCTGCGGAGGACCGGCATCCCGTCCAAAAGGGGAATACATAACACAGAATCCGAGAAACCGGTCTTATGAATCTATATGACTCGGGAAGAAACCTTTCTTTTTTTTAGCTTAGCTAGTACTTATTTTTATCGACCTCGAAAGGAAGAAAAGCGAATCCGACCTCCGTACAATTTGAACTCAAAACGTAGAGAGTCAGAAGAAATTTCACAAAATATTTTTATCACGATCTAACAACTCTGCCAACTCAACACCTAAAAATCAACGAACATTAAATAATTTCAAACTCGTCTTGTCTGTGTGTCATGATGAAAACCTACCTGTTTAAACTTTGTTGGTGGAGACAAAATACTTGGTGGACAGAAGAAAAAAACAATGAAGTATATACGAAAACTAAAATCTATTCCATTCTATTCAACTCAAACACTTAAATGACAAAATCTTAAACACTATTGACCAGATTCTGATAATGCTTTTATTTCACCGTATTACTCAATAAGAAATTTATTTCAATAGGAAGTCTTAGAACTTTCTGCAAATGAGAGAATTCGATAGAGAAGACTGTAAAAATAGGAAAATCTTTAAAGAAATGATTTAATATCTGCTCAGAGCTATGAAAAGCATGAGGATATAAAATTCTCTTTACATTCGAATCAAATAGCTTAGGTCTGCTATGTAGTAGTAACATTGCCAAGTCCCTCTCAGATCAGACCCAACCTCGTTAAAAATCAAGGACAGCTTCGGGACACAACACAGGTTAGGTATAAAAAAAGACAGTATTGTCATGGCCGGAACATCATACATCTGCTCGATGTTTTTTTTTCTCTGATTCTTCTTGAGCCCTAGGAATCAATGTTGGATACTCAGAAGGAGGCGAGCTGGCAGAAATGCTTAGCGGTATTTCGTCTGCTGTTACATTCTGAGTTCAAATTCCGCCGAGGTCGACTTTGCCTTTCATCCTCTCGGGGTCGATAAATTTAGTACCAGTTACGCACTGCGGTCGATGTAATCGACTTAATCCCTTTGTCTGTCCTTGTTTGTCCCCTCTATGTTTAGCCCCAGGCAAACAACACATCACCTGGAATTGAACTCACAACCCTACGATCGTAAGCCAAATATCTTAACCACTCAGCTACGCGCCTTCAACAATAAAAAGTAATGCAGATTTAATTACCTTCACCAGCTGCAGCAGCACCATCACCACCACCATTTGTGCATTTGAATTAATTTTCCTCTCAAATACTACGTCATATTTCCTACTTTTAGTTCGACGCACTTTTTTGCCACGTTGTAATTTATAAAGCAATGAAATGTAATAAGGATACACACAATATTTATAATCAAACTTACATTTTCACTTGACCTTAAGGTCATATAATTTAACTAATAACACGAATAGTTTTCTTGGAAAAATTTTCGTTTAGATTTTCATTAATTAAATGTTTCTTAGCTAATTACTGTCATTGTAAAATCATCTTGAAGCAATCTTAGTTACAGCTTGTGACGTCTCAAAAGGTTGCAAAACATTCGTATGTAAATCCTGCTATTAGAGTTGAACCGAAAAAATAATTCGCTGTGGCGTGTCAACTGGCTGTTTTTATCTAGAATGATCGAAATACATCTGATTGGCTAGTAAGCACGTAAAAGGTC
>NC_142934.1:82152470-82199970 GCF_046866305.1 Octopus bimaculoides | reverse complement strand
AGAGAGAAATGTATGTTGAATAAAATCATTATTAACTGATCCACCTATACATTCTATTACCCAAACCCAGGACAGAAACTTTTCAACACCTCTTTGTATATATGTATATGTATAGATAGATATTGAGAGAGAAGGAAAAGTAAGCACAACACTCCTACCACAGCTTATACAAGGTTAACAATCGACTCCAACAGATATAATGAAGTAAAGTATCAGTTAGCAGCAGCTCGTAGACGTAAAAGGAAAGACATGATATAATGTTATTATAAAATAATAGTAAAGTAAAAGTGAATATCTAAGAACGACCGTGCGAACTGAAAAAGGAGAAATGGTGACGAATGGAAAAACAAAGGACTCCTTTTATTTAAACGTGTCACACGGTCGAACACAAAATAATATATCAAAGATGATATACAAATATGTTATACTACGATAACAAAGATGACCAGTAATGAAAGACCTCAACCGTATAAGATGAATAACAGAGGTATTTATTATAGCGTTAAAGACGTATGTGTATGTGAGAGTGTGAATGCGACATATAAGAACATAATAAAAGACAGGCCGTCATACAAAGAAAAGTGTGTATGTGAGTGATACATGTATGTGTATGTGAGTTATTACAGCAGATAGAAAGAGAGTCAATAACACGTGAGCATTTATACCAGTTCTTTGAGTACACTATAGGAAGAGTCTGTATGTGAAAGGAGTTGAGGCTGTGTGTGGCAGAGCTGATCACTAGTTGTGATGTGGTGGCTTCCATGCCGGGCCGTGATTCTTGTTATACAGATGTTCGTCGTTCGTAGCTGGCTGATTGTTGCTGCTGCTGTCGTGTGGTACACGGAACAGATCTCAAAGAAAACTGAACCGAGACAAATTTGCTGGATATGAGTTGCTCTATTTAAAGCATTCAGGGGGCTCCAAAACGGTAGTAGAAAAACACTATCACGTGACCTTATTAAGGGCAGTGATTGGTCAGTTTGCGTTCTGGCGGGAACGGTTCGAAGAAGTTGCCGCTTCGAATATTAATCAGTCACGTGATGACAAGGAGATGGGCTCTCCGCTACGCCCGCGCTTGTTTATATTTAAATGAGAAGAATGGCGATAGCAGTTTTGTATTTAATGGCGATAGGTAGTTTCACTACAAATATAACAGTTCCAGTGTGTTTTAATGGCTTCAATAATTAGCATGATAGCAATTGTTTAAGGTCTGATACACAACCTCAGGTCAAATCGCTTTCATAAGCAATTGCAACACAGGAAGCCAATCATCATTTTTCTTTCTGTAGAGTTAATATACATTGATAAGATAAGCGATCAGAATTGTGTAATTAAAATGTTTGTTCCGCAATAAATTTCGTGTTCGATCCCATTGCACATTTCCTAAGACAAGTATCTTCTATCATAGACTTCGGTTAACCTAAGCCTCGTGAGTGAAACTTGGTAAATGGAAATTGTGTAGAAGCCTCTGTTTTTACGCTGTGGGCTTAAACAGTACCAAATAGCCTTTGGGTGCCCTTGGTACAGTTCACTCTGTTGCAACCATCCTCCCACATTACTAAGAGGCCCCGAAAAATGCCATGGATGCAGTCCTTCATTCGCAGACTCAGCCACTGAAAATTCTTCATATTCGAACGGTAAGGAGTCTGAATTTACGCGTTCATCATGTTGCTCGTGGCAACTCGGATATTCGGAAGTAATGTCCGAAGAGCTAGTCGTGTTTCTTTTCTTCACGTCTCTGAAACTTTACGTAACACGAGGATCTAAGACAATCTGTTATCGATAGAAATAGCTCTAAACTACATCCACCACTCCCGTTCAATTCTTCACTCGCTCTCATATATATATGTAAATAAATATAAATATAGTTCAAATTTATAGAAAAACAAAAGACGAAGACAGATGTATGAACAGCAAGCAAATGTGTTTCTTTGACGCTCGAGAAAATGAAAAAGTCTTTTACGTTTTGAGGCTACGCTCTTCAACAGAAAGGAAAAAGAGAAAATAAACAGAGCGAGAATGAAAAAACTTGTATATATATATAGAGGACGCATGGCCTAGTCGACAGTGTTGCACTCACGTTCGTGAGATAGTAATTTCAGTTTCTAGACTGAGCGGTGTATGTTCTTGAGGAAAACTCTTCATATATATATATATTGTATCTTGTGTGTACAATTGCTACTGTTCATCTTAGAGCTTCACGTTGATTATCATTCTCCAGTCTGATTCCAGTTTTGTGGTTAAGCAACTGCTATACTTAGTAGTATCATTTCTTATGATATACAGAGGAAAGTAGGATAACTTACGATATGCACAAGTCTATATCGTTTGTTCCTACGTACGTTTCACCGTTGTGGTTCTTTGAAACTCGTTTTGATATAGGAAGTTTTCCTCACAGTTTCTCTTTGGATAAAGAGGAATGCACACGAAGTTCTAAATACGGTGATTTCTCGTCCGGTTTTAGTTTAAATCATTCCCTTTACTTGTTTTCAGTCCTTCGGCTGTGGCCATGCTGGGATGCCACCTTACTGAAGGATTTAGCCGAGAAAATCAACTCCAATATTTCATTTCAACTCTTGTACTTACTCTATCGGCTTCTTTTGCCGAACCACTGCAATAACCAAACCAACGCTGGTTGTCAAACGCTGGTGGGGGACAAGCACAAGCACAAGCACAAGCACAAAAACACACTCATGCACACGTGCATACATATATACATGCGTGCACACACACACACACACACACACACGCACACACACATATGTACACATGCACACATGCACGCGCGCGCACACACACGCACATGACGGGCATCTTCATAGTTTCTTATTTTTTTATTGCCCACAAGGGGCTAAACATTGAGGAGACAAACAAGGACAGACAAAGGATGAAAGGCAAAGTTGACCTCGGCGGAATTTGAACTCAGAACGTAACGGCAGACGAAATACCGCTAAGCATTTCGCCCGGCGTGCTAACGTTTCTGCCAGCTCGCCATCTTCATAGTTTCTGCCAATTGAATTCACTGGCAGGGCATTAATCTTGGTCTATAAATGAAGACACTTACCCTAGGTGCCGCGAAATGAGACTGAACCTTGAACCACATGGTTGCAAAGCATGCTTCCTAGTCACACAGCCATGCCATACATGCACGTGGATTGAAAGAGTGATAGAAGGACGAAAGCGAGTCATTCACACAAACATAAACGTTCATGTAAGCAGACAGATTTATAGTCATAGACAAATATATTTGTACGTATCTGTATATGTAAAAAAGAGAGAAAACATATAACGTTAGAAAACAATACACATACCATTACATATCTTTATACATTTAGTAAACCTGCACACATTTCAAGTTTACAAAAACCAAACAATGTGAATTCTCTATATAGCTTGTAGCTAAGATATTCTTGACTTTCAGTGAAGAGTGTTTTTGTATACTTTTGTGATGGAGAAAGACGATGCTTCCGGTTGATTTCCAGAACATGTTGTTATTATTGTTTTTATTTTCCGATCACATTATTTTCAAAAATGCATTTCTAATCCATTTCCATTCAGAGCCTGAAATTACACGTCTATTGACTCGGTTTTATGCTTTTATTTCCTTTTATAAAAATTACCCTAAATTTAAAATAACGCACGAGATCATGATAGACATTAAAAGTTCGAAATATACGACTCCTCGTATATACCTTTAAAAGCAGTTATGCGGATTGAGATCTTGCAATTCTTTATCATTTTATTAATAGTTCTTTTGTGTGAGTTATCTAACATTAATATTTTCCAGTTATTCGACAGACAGTTACGTTGTTAATCAAACATGGTTAGATATTTGTTGTTGACTTCATTACGGTTAACAAAATAATGTGTAGATAATTCATAGCAGCAGTGTTTTTGGTGTGTTAAACAGCGAACACATTAATTTCTGAATTATCTTTTATCTGACAGACGTCAGAAAAGGTTTGTTATGAATGATAAAGTTGAATATGAATAATAAATAAGAACGAGGAAAATATTCAAGCAACGACAACAACAACAAAGCCGAACAATTGCTTCAGTTCGTAGTAACTAGCGAGCTGACTTGTTATGTTGCGATGGTAAAACATTTACAGAATTGGTTTGCTTCTTGCAAGATGTTGCATGAATACAATTAAAGATAACTAATCAACGAGGATTATTAATCTTCTTAAATATATATTATGAAACTTTGTTTAACTTTAATCTTCAGTTATTTCGTAAACATGCAAACTTAAGCCATGAAATATATAATCTTGAAATTAGCAAACACTCCTCAAATTACGAAATTAGCAAACACTCCTCAAACGTTATTGATTTGTAACGTTATTGATCTTATGCCAGAATTTGAAGCCATTGTTATTGCCATTATTAAGGCGATGAGATGGCAGAATCGTTAGCATGCCGAGAAAAATGCTTAGCGGCATTTCGTCCGTCTTTACGTTCTGAGTTCAAATTCGGCCGAGGTCGACTTTGCTTTCCATCCTTTCGGGGTCGATAAATTAAATACCAGTTGCATACTGAAGTCGATCTAATCGATGTGATCGACTAGTTGCCACCCACTAAATTCCAGGCCTTGTGCCTAAAGTAGAAAGTATTATTATTACTATCATCATATTACAATTTATTGTATTATCATATGCGAAAGGGTGGCGCAGATGGTAATGGTAATGCGGTGATCAGTAATACATTTCGTTGATTAATAACCGAGTTCAGTTCCTGCCAGTAACCCTAACCCTACCAGTAAGATTCGGGTTTTGCATTTTATTCCACTGTTGGTCTGCGGGAAATATTTGTTATATTTAGTTCAATGCATTACACCTGCTCCTAAGGTGGCGAGCTGGCAGACTCATTAGCATGCCGGGCGGAATTATTAGCGGCCTTTCGTCCGTCTTTGCATTTAGAGTTCAAATTTCGTTGAGGTGTACCTTTCATCCTTTTGGTGTCGATAAAACAGGTACCAGTTGAACACTGGGGTCGTTGTAATCAACGTACCTCCACTAAAACAATTGCTGGCCCTGTTCCAAATTTGAAACCAATTTATTACAATTACTCCAGCACAACATATATGTGTGTGTGTGGAGTGGGGAGGGTACAAATTATATTATACAATTGTAAGCTATACAGAGTAGAAGGGTCACCAACTGAGCAGAAAATACTAAAACCTCAGTAACGTAGTGGCGAGAAGCAAAAACAACAGCGGGATTTTTTGCTTATTATATAAACTTGAGCAATGGGCAGAGAGAACCGTTAGAGTGTCTGACAAAACACCTTGCTGTTATTGTTCCGGGTTTTTACATACTGAGTTCAAATCCTGCCGAAGTCAACTCTGCCTTTCATCCTCGCAGAGTCGACAAATTAAAATATCAGTCAAGTACTCAGGTGGGATGATATCGACCATCTCCCGTCATCCAAAATTGTTGGCTTTGTGCCTATATAAGAAACGATTATTCATGGTAATGTGGGAGCTAATATGGTCAAGTTTGTAAGCCGGAAAATTTTGATTTATTAAAATTGTGCCACGTGTTGTTTTCTGGATAAGAAAAAAACGTCTATTTAATATTGGTTTCAACTTTTGACACAAGGCCAGCAATTTCAGGGAAGTGGGATAAGTCGATTACATCGACACCCAGTGTTCAATTGGTGCTTATTTTATCGACTCCGAAAGGATGAAAGGCGAATTCAACCTCGGTTGGAATTTGAGCTCAGAACGCTCTTCCAGACAGCTTATATTAAGGAAGATATTCCCTTCAGCATTATATAACAGTTTGTTATATTATTACGAATTGATCTTTATTTACTCCTAAGTTAGCTCAGAATTAGTAGATCTACAATGAGATTCCTTCCAGCCATGACCATCCTTCTCTTCTCTGAAGCATTTTCTGCCTAGGACTTTCATTATCTAAGGTGTTACTCGCTTTCAGGATGGTAGTGTGTAATTTGAGGGAGATGTGGCTGCCATATCTAACAGGCCGGGTGACTGCATATAAGTTTCATCGTTGACTACTTAAATAACATCGTATTTAAATATGCCAAAGCTAGCTTTTCTGCATTGAAAATAGGGTTGTTTTTTTAAAGGAAATAATCTAATACGTGAAAAGAACAGAGAGCTTTTGATATTAACAAAGACGAAAGTGGTGAGCTGGTAGAGTCGTTAGAACGCCGGACTTATGCTTAGCGGCATTTCATCTCACTTTTTACGTTCTGAGTTCAAATTGCGCCGAGATCAACTGTGCTATTTGTCCTTTCTAAGTCGATGAAACAAGCACAAGTTGAGCAGCACTGCTTCCTCCTTCAAAATTTCAGGCCTTTTGCCTACATTAGAACGAATATTAACAAAGATGAAGGTGGAGAACTGGCAGAATCGTTTGCATGTCGGACAGAATGCTTAGAAGCATTTCTTCCGGCTCTTTACGTTCTGAGTTCAAATGCTGGTAAGGTCGACTTTGGTTGCCATCCTTTCGGGGTCGATAAGATAAATACCAATCGACCACTTGGGTAGATGTAATCAACTTCTCAACCCTTAAAACTGCTGACCTTGAGCCAAAATTTGAAAGCACATTACCAAAGACAAAGTGGAACGTTTAAACCTAATTACGAAACATGTTCTACTTTACTCAGACATCTATTATACTCAGCATAATAGGTTTTATTGTAGCTTCAGCGATCTTGTTTAACGATGGTAGTGCTGTAATTCGTACTATAATTTTGGCCTTTTAAAGTTCCATCAATAAAATCGTTAAGTGTTGTAGGAAGAAGGTATAACACATAATGCAGATGGCAGCGGCGTCCACTCTTCATTAAGCGTCCATTGTATACGAGTTATCATATAACATAACTTTGATACGTTCCACTTGGCATGAACAGTTGGAATGAGATAATTTGTGAACAACACAACACACTGAAATGATATGGCATTATGGAAATGAATAACGACACAGTCGCTTCTCGTACAAGTGAAACACACAAACACACACACACAGATACGCGCGTACGCACGCACAAAATTACATTTACATTCATCGTGAAAGGACAGTAAATAGGATCGTATTCCAAAACTAATACGCCTTGATATTTCACAGCGTGATTGTACTTTAACATTAGAATTCAGTATTAAGAAATTTAAGAGGGCGCGCTAGCAGAGTCGTAAGCACATTGGACAAAATGCTTAGTAGCAATTCTTCTCGCACTCTGCGTTCAAATTCAGCTGAGGTTAAGCTTTACCTATCATCGCTCCGGGCTCGATATGAAAGCGATTTGACCTGAGGTTGTGTATCAGACCTTAAACAATTGCTATCGTGCTAATTTTTGAAGCCATTAAAACACACTAGTACTGTTATATTCACTTTTACTTTACTGTTATTTTATAATAATATTTACTTCTTTATTGCCCCCCCCCCCCACCCCAGGGGGCTAAACATAGAAAGGACAAGCAATGACACACAAAGAGATTAAGTCGATTACATCGACCCCAGTGCGTAACTGGTACTTAATTTATCGACCCCGAAAAAAATGAAAGGCAAAATCGGCGAAATTTGAACTCAGAACGTAACAACAGACGAAATACCGCTGAGAATTTCGCCTGGAGTGCTCACGATTCTGCCAGCTCGCTGCCTTACTTTATAATAATATTATATCATGTCTTTCCTCTTACGTCTACGAGCTGCTGCTAACTGATACTTTACTTCCTTATATCTGTTGGAGTCGATTGTTAACCTTGTATAAGCTATGGTAGAAGTGTTGTGTATACTTTTCCTTCTCTCTTAATATCTATCAATACATATACATATATACGAGGGGGTGTTGAAAAGTTCCTGTCCTGGGTTTGGGTAATGAAATGTATAGGCGGATCAGTGAATTATGATTATATTCAACATACATTTCTCTTTCAGATTCACAAGCTTATTGCAGCTGTCCATCAGTTTTTCTAAACCCTGTAAAAGAACTCGGATGGTTGGACTTCTAACCAGGTCTTCGCGAGATTCTTAAAGCCAGTAAATACAATATCGGTCAAGTACTAGAATTGATTTAATCAACTTGACCTCTCCAATCAAAACTGATACCCTTGAATCCTGCAACGGTCTGGCGTCATGCAGGGTAATATTCTGATCTCAGTGACTTGTACGCCATGGATACGGGTAAGAAGCATTATAAGTCTTAGTGCCTGAGAAAATTAAGAAGTTTTGTTGTGTAACACTGAGATATGTTTCAGCGAAAGAACTACAATATTCCCTCGACTATCGCGGGTGTTACGTTTCAAAACCCCACACGATTGGTGAAAATACGCGAAGTAGAAACAGTACTGTATTGTGTATGTTTTATTATTATATATTTATTTTATTACCAGCTGATGTACCCAGTAATTTCCGGGGGTAAATTTTTGTAAGCAGTTTTATCCGTAAAAATTTTATTTGCAGAGCAGAAAGTGAAAGATATATGAAATGGACGTGCGTGTGTGTGTGTGTGTGTGTGTGTGTGTGTGTGTGTGTGTGTGTGTGTGTGTGTGTGTGTGTGTGTGTGTGTGTTGTGTGTGTGTGTGTGTGTGTGTGTGTGTGTGTGAGAGAGAGAGAGAGAGAGAAAGAGGGTAAGAAAGAGAGAAAGAGGATAAGAAAGAGAGATAGAGTGAGTGAGTGAATTTGTGCGTCATTGACTTGAAAAACAATTTATATTATAGAAATTGATACATATCTGTTGAAGATTAAAATGTATGTAGGAGCTATTGTTTCCGACGCGTGTATAATCATAGAGAAACTGAAAGACATGAAATGTCCGTTTGTGTGTGTATGTGTGTGTATTTTTGGCGGGATTTTTGCATTTAGCAGGAGTTGGTTTGTGTTTTATCTCTCAAACAATGGCCTGACAAGTGAAAAGGAAAGGCGATCTTTTGAAGTGGGCGTCGAATGAAGAGACATGAACAGTTTTATGACTGAACTTCTATTGAAGTTATGGTGAGAGGGGAGAATTGATGTGCGTGCGTATGTTTGTGTGTGTAAGTGTGTATGTTTGATGGGGTGTGCGCAACAAAGAGAGTAATGTTGATGGTGTATGTGTATATGAGAGCGAGAAAGAAAAGAGAGAGAGAGATAACTGAAATTTATCATTCAGTTTATTTATTTATTAATACGTATATATGTATGAATGGCTTCAGTGACACACACTCACATACACACACGCACACAAGCAGGTTGTTTTAATTGATTTTCTCTGTAAATATGGAGGCTAGGAAAAAATAGAAAGTGCGTTCCAATCTATGCACCCGTCTCCACATGTGTGCCATTTTTCACGCGAATCCACCCTGCTGTTTAGCCGTGAATCTCAAGACAAGAAAGAATACAACGGTCGGCCAACTTCAATTTATATTATATATATATATATACACTAAGACATATCTCATTGAAAGAAAATGTAGATGTTGGTTGGAAATTGGGAAAATAACTCATTAAAAAGCACCGAAGTTTCTTGGTTAGAAACAAAAATTACATCTGTTCTTTCAATGTTTCACCCTTGTGTCACAAAATCTTTTATTATTATTATTGTTATTATTATTATTATTATTATTATTATTATTATTATTATTATTATTATCATTATTATTATTATTATTATTATTATTATTATTATTATTATTATTACCATCATCATTATTATTGTTGTTGTTGTTTTTTTAATTAAATAAGATTCTCTATTGAACCGTCATCTTCAAGAATTATTCCACTTTTCAAGTAACTTCATTTTGACATAGGATTGCAGTAGATTAGAGTTAAGATAACACCGACATACCTTCGGCAATTTCCTCTTCTCAGAACTTGACGTGAATATTGAGTCGTTTCATCAGAATGTAAACGCATGCTTGTATCATTTCGAGGAAATCTAAAAATATTTTCCGTTGCTAATGGATATTTCACAGTAAGCACTAGACACACTCTCATTTATATCTAATACTAATACACTAACTATTACTGACATACGCTGACAGTTTATGAGGAAAAGAAGTTTATATGACATACATCATAAAAAGTATGGTTGTATATAAAAATTAAGATTTGCTCTAAGTGTTGTTATAACATAGCTTTGGCGTTCTAATACGTAGAGAACATAAAGTCTGAAATATAAACAGAATTAAATCACGTAAGTTTTCCCGTACACATACTCACATATACACACACATACGCACACACAAACACACACACTCTCTCTCTTTCGCTCTTTCTCTCTCACACACGCACTCACATACAGCACACATCTCTTGACTTACTTCAGTCACTGATGCGCGGCCATGCTGGAGCACTGCCTCGAAGGGTTTACTCACTCAAATCGTCCTTGGTTCATGTTTGCTTGTCTCATGTACTTATTCCATCGTGTTTTCTGCCGAGCCGCTAGGTCACAGGGATGTAAACAAACCAGCATTGCTTTCAAGTGGTGATGAGGACAGACACAAAGATACGTACACATTTATGCACACAATGTATATATGTATGTATGTATAAATACATACATAACCTAAGAATAGGCTAAGGAAAATCATTTGGTTCACTCCTCCCTTTTCTCTCCTCCAGGCCTTGTGCTTAGAGTAGAAACGAATATTTAATTTCGAGTAAATATCAATTTTCTGGCTTCCTTTGTGTAAAAAAATAATTGTTTAAAGATTTGAATATCTCGAATTTTTATTGAATTTTTATCGAATTATATGCTATAGTTCGTTATATGTTTTCGTTAATAGATTTCATATATAGATCATAACACCTTATATCATATTTTTTTTATTTAAAAGTAACTCGTAATATAGTATTTTGACAAAATACCAAGATCTGATATTTTAGAAGGAAAAGAGAAGATTGATGTGACGTTAATTTATTTTCAGTATGGGAAATACGTGAGCAGAATTGGCTTCACTTGGTGCTTGAAATCACGAAGCATTGAACGACTGCCGTGGAGCGAAACTGATATTCTAGGAAAAGGAATAAAGGAAGCTGTTGTGTCTCTCGCTGAAGACAAAATGGTGTAAAAATACCATAGTCAGTTGAAAGCGCCCTCTGATGGATGCATTCAGAGTACGAATCCATCCGTTCAATAGAAAGCGCTCTGACTATGTTGCCTTAACTCCTTCTTGGCTTAAGCGAGAGTTCTTTCTCCACGACAAACTGTAGTGAAATTAGAAAAGTTACATCAATTTCTGAGTCACGAAATTTATTCTTCGTGAAGGTGTCTGTCAAACAGGACTTCTTGCATTTGAAATGCAACACTCCAAGAAGAACGTCAAGGTAATGTTTTGTGGGAGGCCGGAAATTTCCCATGCACCAAGCCTCTCCTCTCAGCTCCAAGGGAGACAATAACCGATAGAGATTGGCACCAGAATTGTCGAAAAACTGCCATCAAGTATAGTCTCCAAAGCTTTATGCAGCGTGTGTGTGCATGCGCGCACGCGTGTGTGTGCATGCGCGCACGCGTGTGTGTGCATGCACGCACACGTGTCTGTAAGAGAGAGAGAGAGAGAGAGAGAGAGAGAGAGAGAGAGAGAGAGAGAGAGAGAGAGAGAGAGAGCGTATATCTGTTTTTATATGTGTGTGTGTGGGGGGGTGAGTATATGGCAGTTTATGTGTGTGTGTGTGTGTGTGCGCGTGCGTGTGCGATTTCGATTCTGTCTTGTGATTGCGCACATGTATTCATGCAAAGTAATTATTGCCTGCTCAGCTAACTAGCGTCCTCAGGTAATTACTGTCCACTCAACACACGAGTCGTTTTCACCAGACACTTGTTACTTGAGGCTCTGCGTTTATTGTAACCTAGCAGTCATATTTATAATTGGTTTGTAGCGCAGTGGAGACTCAAACTGAATTAGATTCGGCCTGAGCAATAATATTTTGTCCAATTTATCCTATAAGATTTACTAATGATATTGCAAACGTGTCTCTTTAATGCCTTTGAAGATTACAGACCCTCAGGAACACTACGCTTAAACATATTTCATACATTTGCTAAATATGATAGAAGATATTTCAAGTATGATACTGTTTGCTAACAGCGTTATGAAATATCCCAGCCATCACAGCTTTGATATCAATGGTATAGATAATATCTAAGCCATGATAATCTCTCGAATTAATCAAAATATATGAGGCCCTCACCTCCAGTATTTTCTTACCATCAGTTGCTTATTAGTTTTTTTTTTAATTATCATCTCATCGAATTTCATTTAAATTAGTGGACCCAGCCACAGTTGTGTGATTAAGAAGGTCGTTTGAAATCACACCGTTTTGGGGTCAATCCTACTATGTGATTCCTTGGGCAAGTGTCTTCTATAGTCCTTGGCCGATCAGTAAGTGAGTTTGAGAGACCGAAGCTGTGTGGAAGCACGTCATGTATGTGTGTTCGTGTGTGTGTATGTGTGTCTGAGAGAGAGAGAGAGAGAGAGGAGAGAGAGAGAGAGAGAGAGAGTGTGTGTGTGTGTGAATGTATGTATGTATGTATGTATGTATGTATGTATGTATGCATGCATGTATGTATGCGTGTGTGTGTATGTATGTATGTATGTATGTATATATATATATATATATATATATATATATATATATATATATATATATCTTAAGAAGAATGAAATGAGATTAGTGCTAAAAGAATTATCCAAAATCCGGACTGCCTCCTCAATACACAGTATATGTACAGCACTTCAAACAGTACATACATATATATATATATATATATACTTATGAATTAATTAGTCTATTTAATCGTTAAGGACGAAACTCGGATGAAAAGTCTTGCTCAAAAACATTATGATACCAGTGTTCGTTACGTCATAATAGCTTAATACTTAAGAGATGCACATTGTCGATTGACCAGTTAGCAGAGTATTTTTCCTGAGATAACACGTCCATATATATATATATATATATATATATATATATATATATATATATATATACATACATACATACATACATACATACATACATACATACATACATACATATATATATATATATATATATATATATATATATATATATATATATATATATATATATATATATATATATACATACATACATACATACATACATACATATATATATATATATATATATATATTTGTGCAAAGGCGACGAGCTGGCAGAAACGTTAGCACGCCAGGCGAAATGCTTAGTGGTATTTCGTCTGCCGTTACGTTCTGAGTTCAAATTCCGTCGAGGTCGACTTTGCCTTTCATCCTTTCGAGGTCGATAAATTAAGTACCAGTTACGCACTGGGGTCGATGTAATCGACTTAATAACTTTGTCTGTTCTTGTTTGTTCCCTCTATGTTTAGCCCCGTGTGGGCAATAAAGAAATAAGAAACGTTAGCACGCCGGGCGAAGTGCTTAGCGGTATTTCGTCTGTCTTTACGTTCTGAGTTCAAATTCCGCCGAGGTCGACTTTGCTTTTCATCCTTTCGGTGTCGATAAATTAAGTACCAGTTGCATACTGGGTCGATCTAATGGATTGGCCCCTCCCACAAAATTTGGGGCTTTGTGCCTAGAGTAGAAAAGGATATGTTCTCTGACAAACAAGTACGATGTTTAACTTTGAATTGATATGCGGGATGTTTCAACTGTGTTTTAGCAAACTGCTTGTCAGAACGTATATACATACACAAGACAAAAATGTGATGATAACTGCGTATTAGTGAGAATATTGCAAATACTCATGGTTAATTACAAGGGATTTTATATGGTATTTAACAACCCACAAAAAACCGCAAACAAAAAGTAAACGACAACATTGTTATTTGGCGACATTGTTATAGTTTAACTACATTGTAATTTCCTCCTTTATTTCATATGTTTTTAAATGCTAGATTTATCATTTGTTTGTGTAATATGCACATATTCAAGTCAGACTCTCTTTTACTCACATTTTCTAGTCAGACTCTACAATAACATAGCTTTTATCTGCGTATAATGTTTGCATAAATGGTATGTATTGTTAAACTGTTGCTCGCATCTAATGTTTATTGAATTTACAGCGATTAAAATGGATTTGCTGTGATCAAACGAGGCACAAAAGAAAATTTTAAAACTTCGCTTATATTGACATTCAGTAGTCAACTAACTAAATTCCAGTAACATTACCTCATCTGCACTGCTGTTACCAAACAATTGCAGCTAAGCTGAACAAATGAATGTCACTATTATTCTGAAATCGCCTTTGTCACTATCTCGCCATTTACACCAATCAAACTCGGATCGGCTGTTACCGGCAATAAATAATTTACAGATAGAATTATTGAGTCAGCGCTTCGAAGTTATGCGTATCCTGTCTCTCTCAAGATTTAGTTAGGATAGCACGTAAATGATAAAAAAATACGATAAAAGCATTAAAGCTTACAATTCGAAAGTAATTCCATATGCTAGCTTTATTGCATTAACAGCGAAAATATCGTTAAACTGATTCATTTAAAAGCTGAGAAGACCATGTATATGTATGTATGTATATATATATATATATATATATATATATGTGTGTGTGTGTGTGTGTGTGTGTGTGTGTGTGTGTGTGTGTGTGTGTGTGTGTGTGTGTGTGTATACAAATTATACACGAAGGGAAAGGAAAAGCCACTAAGTGGTTTTCGAACACACTAGAAATAGGAGATGAATCCCAAACCAAGAAAAATAACTAATTCTTATGTTAGCACGTTGAATGTAGACGGACAGGACAATTTGAGAGAATTCAAAAATGATTAGTCATTCCCATACTTCGAAGTATCGTCCTTAGCGATTAAATACACTAATTAATTAATCAATCAATGAATGCATTAAACCATCTATGGCTCATCATTGATGTACACTCAATATGCAGTGTACCTTGTCCGATGCGGTATGTTTTGAGTTTTATAATTATATGTCCATAGCAATTCTCGCTGATGGTTTAATGTATTGATTAATTGATTAATTAATTAATGTACTTAATCGCTAAGGGCGAAACTTCGAAGTACTGGAATGACTAATCATTTTTGAAATCTCTCAAATTGTCCTGCTCGCCTACATTCAACATGCTAGAATAAGAATAGTTTTTTCGTGGTTTTACTGAAACAAGTAAAAGAATATTAATTTTTACCAGTGGCTAGTGTGAGAAAAAATGTCCGTAGACTGCAAATATTATTATATTATGATATGTGTGTGCATGAAAATTATACACGAATTATACATATGCGCAGGAGTGGCTGTGTGATAAATAGCTTGCTTACCAACCACATGGTTCCGGGTTCATTCCCACTGCGTGGCACCTTGGGCAAGTGTCTTCTTCTATAGCCTCGAGTCGACCAAAGCCTTGTGAGTGGATTTAGTTGACGGAAACTGAAAGAAGCCCGTCGTATATATGTATATATATATATATATATATATATATATATATATATATATATATATATATATGTATGTATGTGTGTGTATATGTTTGTGTGTCTGTGTTTGTCCCCCCCCCAACATCGCTTGACAACCGATGCTGGTGTATTTATGTCCCCGTAACTTAGCATCCAAAACTGGGCATCCAAAGAATAATTCCTGGGGTCGATTTGCTCGACTAAAAGCGGTGCTCCAGCATGGCCGCAGTCAAATGACTAAAATAAGTAAAAGAGTAAAAGAGTAAAAGAGAAGGAAAAAGCCAGTAAGTGGTTTTCCAACACGCTAGAAATGGGAAAACCACGAAAAAACTATTCTTATTCTAGCATGTTGAATGTAGGCGAGCAGGACAATTTGAGAGATTTCAAAAATGATTAGTCATTTGACTGTGGCCATACTGGAGTACCGCCTTTAGTCAAGCAAATCGACCCCAGTACTTATTCTACCGGCTCTTTTGTCGAACCGCTAGGTTGCAGGCGGGGACGTAAACACACCAGCATCGGTTGTCAAGCGATGTTGGGTGGGGGGACAAACACAGACACACAAACATATATACACACACATACATACATATACATATATACGACGGGCTTCTTTCAGTTTCCGTTTACCAAATCCTCTCACAAGGCTTTGGTCGGCCCGAGGCTATAGTAGAAAACACTTGCCCAAGGTGCCACACAGTGAGACTGGACCCGGAACCATGTGGTTCGTAAGCGAGCTACTTACCACACAGCCACTCCTTTTAAATTTTACTCTCTCTCTCTCTATATATATATATGTGTGTGTGTGTGTGTGTGTGTGTGTGTATTTACATTCCACACCTATGCTTTACGTTGCGTAACGCGAATGAAGTATATATTTAAAACCTTCGTTGGTAATTATTACAGTGCATAAACAACAGCTGGGATGGAGTAAGGATGTATGTGTGTATGCATGTTTATATATATATATATATATATATGATGTAGCACCACCTTGAAGGGTTTTAATCAAAAAGATCGACCACAATATTTATTTTTTGTAGCCTGGTACTTATTCTATCAATGTCTTTTGTCGAAACGCTAGCTTACGGGGACGTTAACAATAGATCACTGGTTGTCGAGCGATGGTAAGGATTAACACAAACGCTCATACATAATTATGCGACAGGCTTCAACACAGTTTCCGTCTACCAAACTCACTCACAAAGCTTTAGTCGACTCGGGACTGTCGTAGAAATCGTTTCCTCAAGGTGCTGCACGTGTATATTATATTATATTATATTATATTATATTTTATTATATTATATTATATTATATTATATATATATATATATATATATATATATATATATATATATATATATATATATATATATATACTCATTTGACTGCGATCACATGCTTCTCATATTGATGGTTATATAACTAGTTAATGCTTATTTCTGTTTGTATTGTACCATTTCATATATATATATATATCACATGTATGTGTATGTGTGTGGGTGCGCGCGTGTGTGTATGTGTTTAATCTGTCACCATTCAACCGATGTATAGCCTTAAAATTCGGTGTTGCCCATTTTATCAGTTAATAGCATTATTCTAATGATATTTTGAGCGACCAATACATCATTATTACTAGTTCATTCTGTTCATGAATCCAAGGAACTTTTAGAAACGATGTTAGACTAATGGATTTAGGTATGCTACTCTTCAAACCTCAGTATATAGGAATCATAAGGGAATATGGAAAATCCTTAATATAAAGGATTAAATTCTGAAGCAGTCTTACACTACTAGTTTCTTTCTACAAGAAACACAATGCGTGACATTTTTGAAGTGGGGCTTTTCGATTATAGCGGTACTTATTTCATCGATAAAAGGCAAAGTCGACCTCAGAAGAATTTGCCTTATACTTCTAACTATAAACAAATTCATCTAATTTAACACACACACACGCATACATGCATCCACACATACTTACATACACGCATACATATAGATGTATATATATATATATATATATATGCATATATGTATATATATATATATATATATATATATATATATATATATATATATATATATAAATATATATATGTATGTATATATATATATATATATATATATATATATATATATATATATATATATATATATATATATCTGATAGATCGCTAACCACTAAACCTTTTTCTATTTCCCTCCCTGTTTATTTCTGCGTTCCTTTCTGTCGAAGATCGTAGGCTCGAAACGTAAAAGACTTTCTCACTTCCCGAGCGTTAAACTAATACATCTGTTTGTGTTATTAACCCACCCGTCTTCATCTTTTGTTTTTTTTTGTAAATTTTCACTATATATATATATATATATATATATATATATATATATATATATATATATATATATATATACATACACATATGTATGTACGTACTTACGTATGTATGTATGTGTATGTATGTGTGTATATATATTTATATATACACACACGCACATACTTATACAGACATGTACATACTCGTGCATATGTGTTTGTGATTAAGGAGTTCGCTTTGAAATCACGTGGTCTCGAGTTCGGTTCCACTGTGTGATATCTAGGGCAACTGTCTTCTACTATATCTTCGTGGTGACTAATACTCAGTGAAGCCATCGTAACTTTAATATATTCAAAAGCAAACCCATATATATATAATTGCCGAGCAAACACGCGAACTTACTTCGTCCCCACTTTCAAGTTCGTGCCTCACAGCGTTCATATACACATAGTTTTTCACGTCTGGCCGCATGGCCTTTTCCGTTTGTTTTCCTGTCTTGTTTTCTTTTCCGTTTGTTTTCCTGTCTTGTTTTTTGTCCGCCACTACATTCCTCCATGGCACAGGTTTAATTTGTGTATACAAATTTAATTTGCGGTCCATGGGAAGAGCCGTTTTAACGATGCGTCCTGCCCAACTCTTCGAAATGCCGGTGTTAAAACGGGGGTAGCTGATGAAGGAAAATGTTCTCTATGTGGCTTGTGTGTTTTCTGTACTCTGGTTATTATTATTTCTTGTCTACGTTTTGTTTGCAATGTCCTGTACCCAGATATGCACCTATATATATACAGGTAGACATAGGTATG
Organism: Octopus bimaculoides; assembly: GCF_046866305.1. Lineage (NCBI taxonomy): Eukaryota > Metazoa > Mollusca > Cephalopoda > Octopoda > Octopodidae > Octopus > Octopus bimaculoides. Next base: position 82,181,477 of record NC_142934.1, on the reverse strand, counting down.
CACACACCTGTACGTATATATGCATATACTCATTTATTATTTGTTTATATATATATATATATATATATATATATATATACACACACAAATATAACTCCTCCCCTGCACACACACACACACACACACACACACACACACACACACACACACACGCACACATGCGACTTGGATTCTAGATGTTCATTTGTATCACACGAGCACTGCCGGATGACAATGCATTTTGTATTTTTATAGCTCTGTAAGTGTAGAATACAGCCACGCATAAGTAAGTTTCAATGCATTAGATACAGTAAACAAGCTTAATAACTTATGGTTTAAGGGTATTTTCAGAAAACTCCATCACAGTTTTGTGTTAGCGTGATAACGAGATAAACCTTTAGATGCTGTAGCATTAAGGTTCCTACGTCCATATAAGCTTTCCTTTTATCAACTAGATTCCAACAATCAATAATACGCTTGTTACTGATATTCGTGTTTTTCTATAGAAACTGATATGTATGGTAATACACTCGAAACAGATTGAAACAAGCTATTTTAAGTGATAGCTTACGTAAGAGTGTAATAAGAAGCTATTCATAAGAAACCGACCTTTTATAAATTGGTTGATTTGATATCTTTCCTGAGACATCTCCATATCAATTGAACAAATTTATTATTTAAAACGAGACTGTTTTATTTAGCGTGGTGGAGTTGATTCGATGCAAATACATTCACATGTTTAACACTATTTAGTCCAGTAGTTCACCTTTCTGATAACAAACCAGACTAGAGTTTACTCTTTATTATCTACTTGTTTTTAGGCATCCAGCGGAACATGGTACTGGACCAACGCGCTAATGGGTCGCTTTGCAGCTTCTAATATGTCGTTGTATCAACGAGTAGATACTGTTTAACGTGCGTTAGTACAGGTCGCAGCTAGAAATACATATACATATTTACATTTATATACATGTGCATATATGCATATATACGTACATACATACATACATGCATGCATACATACATACATGCATACATACATACATACATACATACATACATACGATGGGGAGCTGAAAAGTTCCTGCCTTCGAGTAAAAGAAAATACAGGAGGATCAGTTAATTATGATTTTATTCAACATATTCCCCTCTCAGATTCGCACACTTATTGGCAATGGTTCTTCAGTTTTTCTAATATCTATAAAAGAACTCGGAATGTTGGGCCTCCAGTCAAGCGTTCTGTCAGGAACTTTTCAGCACCTCCTTGTATATGTATATTTGTGCGGGTGCGTGAATGTGTGTGTTTGTGTGTATTTGAGTGTGCGCAGCTCACGTGTACACACACACACACACACACATTTTTTCTCCGTGTTTTTTTTTCTCTGTGTTTTTCTCCTTGTCTCCGTATTCTTTCTGTTAAAGAGCGTAGCTCGAAACGTTAAAGACTTTCCGTATTCCCGAGCGTCATACTAATACATCCTTTTGTTGTTTACACCACCTGTCCTCGTCTGTTGTTCTTTTCGTACATTCTCCCATATATATATATATATATATATATATATATATATATATATATATATATATATATATATTAAATTCAGGTGAGTAAGGCACCGGGTTGGGTCAGAATTAAAATACATACACCCCAACTATAGACAAATATAAACATTGGTACCAAAGTACAGACAGAAAAATATTCAGGTTATGTATACAATTAATTGAACCCAACTAAGTATATCATTAGCCCTTGAAAACCTCCGAGGTCCCGACCAACCCTCTACCCCTTTCTTATCCGGAAAAATGTTGCTAGCGGCGTGTTTGGAGGTCAGATACGTTGAAAGCACTCGAAAAAACCTGTGGAAAAAAATATTTCACACCGTAGTATGAACATGTCCGTTACGAAATATTTAACCAAGATCTGGACAGGCATGCGAATAGAAGGATCGTTGAGACTGATAAAGCGAGGTCTGAGCATTTGGCGGAACAGTGGGAAAGAGACAGAAGCAGGAGATATCAGAAATCGGACACTCGGAGAGATGAGCGTCTGGCGAAACAGAAGGAAAGAGACAAAAGCAGGAGGCATCATGAATTGGATGCTCACTTGAATATAAACGGAATAAAAAAAGTTTCGCGTAAATCGGATCACAGGTTACCGAAATACGCGGTTTTTTCGGGTACTTTTATGATTAGTCAAACCAGCGTATAATGAGAAAAATGCTCTGAAAGCAAGGTACCATTGAAATGCGAATACAGACGGAATGACACAAGTTTCGCGTAAGTCGGACAACGGATTTCTGAGATAGGCCGTTTTTTTCGGGTACCTTGAACTATTGGTGACACAACGGGTCACAGGCAGTCTAGCATTATTATAAAAAGTCGTTTTCTTCAGATGAATACAAGAATACAAGTGGACCTCGGCGGAATTTGAACTCAGAACATGAAGACGGCCGAAATACCGCTAAGCATTTTGCCTGGAGTGCTAACGATTCTGCCAGCTCGCCACAGAGGAATTCTTTGGGGTTTGAATAGTTCACTCCTGGAAACATGGGTGTTCCGTTCATTGTCCTTAAACAAACCTTATTCAAGCATCATTTGAGTGGGATGGAGTACTCGACCTGAAGAAAATTTTAACTGAGCCCGACCTGCAAGGTCATGCGCTGTTTATCGTGATATGAGATCACCATGTCACGCACATATGGTTGTGATGCATGTGCCTAGTGTACCCTTATCAGACGGGTAATCATGTTGGGTATACTGGGCTTCTTTGATGACATGTGTTGCTCTCTCAATAATAATAATAATTACAAGGTTGGTGTTGCGCTCAAAATGGATTGGATGGAATAAAATCCAAGCAGTTAATGCGTGGGCGATGGCATCACTTCGGTATGGAGCGGGAATTGTAAAATGGCAACGGAGAGAAATGAAGAAAATGGATACCAAGACTAGAAAAATGTCGACAGTACACGGAGCCTTCCACCCTAAGAGTGACAACTATAGGCTGTACTTGTCCAGAAGAAAGGATAGGAGTGATTTGATCGGTTGCTAGGACCGTATTGAAGCAGAGGAAAAGAGCTTAGGGTGGTATATAAAATATGCCGTGAAGCTACTGTTGAACCACACAAAGAAGGCTGGCGTCATCAAAACTGAAAGTTGTGGACTGAAAGAAAAATTTAAACAAGAAATGGACAAATAAAAAAACAAAAACAAAAGAGAAAAAGAATGGAAGGAAAAGAAAATGTACGGTCAGTTTGCAGGAGATGTGAAGGCCTAGACAGATACAGAGGACCGGTGACCACGGATGATGAGGAGTGACCTGAAGATAGAGATAGAAAGTCAGGAACAAGCGTTAAGTACCAACTATATGAAGTGCAGAATAGACAACACTACCGATAGCGACAAACGCAGAATGTGTGGTGAAACGGTAAGTTAGCGAATGCCCGAAATTGGCACAAGACGAATACAAAAGACGCCATGACAATGTGGCAAGAATGATCCATTGGGAGCTCTGTGGAAATCACGGCCTACGAAGAGTAAAATGCAAAATCCTGTGGGAAGCAATGATCCAGTGCGATCACCCGATCAGACATCGGAAACCGGACATTGTTGTAGTGAATAAAAAAAGAACATGTATGATAATCGACATAGCATGCCCCGGTGACAACAGGATCAATGTGAAAGAAGAAGAAAAAATAAACAACCATGACGATTTGAAGTAGAAAATACGAAAGTTGTGGGCAATGAAGAGAGTAGACGTGATACCAATAGAAACTGGTGCACTTGGAAGTATCAACTCTCAACTTCCAACAAGACAGGAAACTAGTGTCACTTTAGTCTGATGGTTGTTGACAGCTGATACTTTCCATCATACCCAGCAAAATAAGCTATGAGGTTTCATATAATAAAAACAATGATGATGATGATGATGATGATGATGATAATGATGATGATGTTGATGATGATGATGATGATGATAATAATAATAATAATAATTCATACAAAATGAGTAAGTATATATGTACATTATATCGTTTATTTTTTTATCCACCTCTACATAACAAGTTTTTCTGCCCAGTGAGCGATAGTCACAAGAGAACTGCTTAAAGTTTCACTTGACGTAATAAATGTAATGACTTTTATATATATATGGTTTGCAAAAATTACTCAATCAGAGATTTTGTCGCTGGAACTGAAATAAATATATCGGGGTAAAATTGATTCAAACTATTCAGCAAACGCACTTATTGTTATATTCATCGATGGTTTATTTACCCAAAATATTGTATACTAAAAAGTGTCTAAAAGCTTCCTCGTACAATTACAACATAGTCACTTACACCTTTGTATGGTATCATATACATACACGCACTTCATCAATCCATCCACACACACACACACACACACACACACACACACACACACACACATATATATATATATATACACACACACACACATGCACGCACAAATATATGTATATGCACACGTATATGTATATATGCATATGTATATATATATATATATGTATATATGCATATGTATATATATATATATATATATATATATATATATATATATATATATATATATATATATATATATATATATATGTATATATATATGTGCATACATGCATATATATGGATATATATATATATATATATATATATATATATATATATGTGTGTGTGTGTGTGTGTGTGTGTGTGTGTGTGTGTGTGTATACATATATATGTGTGTGTTTAAGTTTATGCATGTATATATAAAAATAATGGTAATAATTGTAATGATGATGATAATACTCCGGAAGGTGCTCGAAAAATAAGAGGTGCTACCTTAGTTCATTTGTAGTGAATAACCGACACTGTAGTACGTCTCCAGCGTTAGAAGCTGTCCAAAGGCAATAATAATAATAATAATAATAATAATAATAATAATAGAGTCAAAATTAAAAGAAGAGTGCCATTTGCTATCTCGTGATCAATATTTCGACATCTTGCGTGTCTTCCACTGGTTCAAAAAATAAATTTGTCAATCTACTTCATTTTCGTTTATATAGAAAGGATTGAGGTAACTCCTCCTGAAGATATAGAGTCACAATATTGTTCACGAGATAGCAAATGGCACTCTTCTTTTAATTTTGACTCTATATCTTCAGGAGGAGTTACCTCAATCCTTTCTATATAAACGAAAATGAAGTAGATTGACAAATTTATTTTTTGAACCAGTGGAAGACACGCAAGATGTCGAAATATTGTTCACGAGATAGCAAATGGCACTCTTCTTTTAATTTTGACTCTATATCTTCAGGAGGAGTTACCTCAATCCTTTCTATATAAAATTTAAAAAAAAAATAATAAAATAATAATTCCAATAGTATGGTAACTTATTTGCACGCGATGTATAACATAACAGTGCAATATTGCATAATTTTTATTTATTAATATGCGCTTTTATTTGCCGTCTCATCAGGCATCATGAACCGTCGATACATAGATCAGTCTATATACCCTTTTTCATTGAAAAGGAGTAACACCTTCGGCAGAATTACAACAGCTGAACAGGGTTGGATTAGGAATGTGAGTGTTAGTCTTTTAGAAAACTTTCCTTGATGATTTGCACCTTGATTGTCACCAAGAACGTTAATATTCAACAATAGTTAAAGTAAGGTATTAGATAAAATAAAGAACTGAATATAATGAAATTAAATAGTTCATTTAGAAATACTTTTGCAGAGAGGAAAGGAGAAGAAAACAAAACGGTATCACCTTAATATCTAGTATTATCTGAATAATTTCGGCAAGTATTGGAGACATCTACGGTCATGTTTCGGTTTTATTTGTTCTTCTTAGGGAAATTTCACCTACCTGTAGACAGATAGTACAACATAGTTCGAGAGCATTATAACATTGACGAGTGTTTAAATGTCAACTTCAGTTCGTTTTATAAGAATAGAATGAATGGGTATATTTGACTATATTACATACGGGGATCTTATACAGTGTTATTTTATCGAACTTTATTTTAGACTTAGTTTTTCTTGTTTCAGTCATTGGACTGCAGCCCTGCTGGGGCACTGCATTGAAAAGATTTATCTGAACAACCCAGCCCTTGTACTTATACAGTTTGTAAAGTATGGTGCTTATTTTCTAGCGTTCTATTTTGCTGAACGACTAAGGGGACGTAAACAAACCAACAGTGGTTGTCAAGTGTTGAGGTGACAAATACAAAGACACACACATGCATGCGTTTATATATATATGTGTGTGTGTCTATCTATCTATCCATCCATCTATCTATCTATCTATCTATCTATCTATCTATCTATCTATCTATCTATCTATCTATCTATCTATCTATCTATACCTATCTATTTATCTCGATCTATCTATCTGCTGGAGCACCGCCTACAGTCGACTGTAGGCGGTGCTCCAGCATGGCCCCAATCAAACGACTGAGACAATAAAAGAGTATATAAATATGTGTGTGTGTATGTATGGATGTATGTATCTATCTATCTATCTATCTATCTATCTATCTATCTATCTATCTATATATATATATATATATATATATATATATATATATATATATATATATATATATATATATATATATATATATATATATATATATATATATATATATATATATATATATTGCTGCTGCTGCAGATCAAGTGCAGGCTTTGTAGCCCACATGCAAACCTGCGAACAACGTCGACATACGGCAGACAGACGACCACAACGATATATATATATATACATATATATTTGTATGTGTTCATTTTTGCTTGAAACAGCCCCCGACACATCGCTTGATAACTGGTGTTGTTTTGTTTATTTCCTCGTTACCTAGTTGTTCGGCAAAAGGGACCGTTAGAACACGGATGTATTGATGTCGATTTGTTCGACTACATCCTTAGGTGGTGCACCGGCATGGCCACCATGCAATGAAATAACTAAAAGCTAATAGGTAAAGTGAAAGTTCCCTCGGATAGCTTTGTCTAATATACATAGCATAAACTAATCTTTAGTGTTTACCCGCTCATTCACCATGGTGAAGAAATGACTGTTATTACATGAGAATTATAAAAAAGCATATGTTGTTTCGTTTTAAAAGCATTTTGGCTTTGGGGTAGCGAGAAATTAGCAACGCTGTGTATATCGAGTTAACGATTTTGTTCAAAACGAGGCTTGAGGTCACTGTAGCGCAAGGGTCTACTAAGAAGGAAAAGAAAGGATATACAGATTAAAATGATGTCGATTGACTGAAAGCTTAAAGGACTGAATATCATAGTCCACAAAATAAAAGGACAACAGTATTGATGGAAAGCAGCAGTTTGAGGAAAGAAACTACTGGAATAAAGAAGATTTATGACTAACAGAAAGCTCAACAGAGAAACGATGCACTTGGAAAGAAAAGCCGATGACAAAGACACTAACTTAGCAGAAAGAATACAAACCCCTCACCCACCATGCTAACGGTTCTAAATTTGATCGAGCAAGATAATTACCTTACGAATGAGAACCCAGGTTCGAAATTTCTCCAAGACACCTGAAGAAGGCTGGAGGGTATATCAGCCGAAACGTTGTGTTAACAACAAACAAGATGAAGACAAATATCCGTAAAATATAAACAATGTAAATAATGTACATAATTCCTCATCTCTTAAATATAGAACTGTCTTAAATATAGAACAGCCAGCTACGTGTTGCTCTTTCTAACACAAATGAGCCTTCACGAGTTCAAGTGCAATTTTTTTTCCTTTCTGAATCAATAAATAAATCTAGAACGGTTTTATCGGAGGCCGTATATAAATTTAACAGTCGGACAAATAGCTTGTACATAACAGTAACTTGAAGAAAATGTACAAAAAATCAAAATCCCATATAATATAATTTTGTTAAAGGATGAAATAATAATTAAGTTCTTTATGTAATATGTTAAATTATGACTTGATGAAACAATAGGCGATTACTAGATAAATGTTCTCAAAAGGAAGTGGATCAACTAATTTTTTTTTAATGTAAAGCAAACGAGTATCTATAATGTAAGTTTGTCACGAACCCAATGAAATATGTTGTAATCTGTGTTCCATACATGTCATTGTGTAGCAACGTAATAGTACCAAGTTTGTGCAGTCAACATCTGGGATGAAAAATTGATCTAAAGTAGAGCAAATGTGAAGTGGACGGGTTTGGGGAAATTGTTCATGGATAAGAGAGAACAGCAAGAATTCATTCAAAGATAAGAAAATAGAGAAAAGAAAAAGAAAGAAGGAGAATGAGAGAAAGCAGATGGTGCGTATATAGGTAGAGAGAGAGAGAGAGAGGGAGAGAGAGGAGAGGGACAAGGAGAGAAAGGGATTGACGAAAGAAGTATGACATTGAAACTTTACAGTTTGTAGCATGAAACGAGGTAACTAATTTATTTCGTAAAAACATATCTGAATATTATTTAGCAATCATTCGACACATTCTATATTTTAATTGAATCTTCATCATTTAAATGATATCTTCTCTCCATCTTTAGTTGTATTAGGAAGCAATCCGGAAATTGATTCAGATGTCATATATTGCCTGCGTTCTACAAATGCTAAGAGAAATCTTTCAAAAAATTTAAAAGACTGTAAACTGAGCTGCTAAACATACATAGGCGATAGCGAATCTTAGTCTGGTATCTTCTTAGTAAAATTATCGTTCAACTTAGAAAGAAATACTGCTATAATTCATAAATTTTTAAAATCTTTTCACATGACCAGTGAGAATGGGAACAGCAGCGCTCCCGACTCTTTTAAAGGTTTTCCAGATTGGTATGCAAAGAGATGAAGTTATCTTCAGATAAAATTCTGGTTCAAATGTTTACAACAGAATAGATTCCATATTATACAGTAGCCAGATTATTAGTATGCTAGAAGAGCATTGAAATGGACAGTAGCAGGAGTAAGGAGAAGACAGACCATATAAAGTCCAATCAATTTTTTTTCTCCGTGTTTTTCTCCTTGTTTTCTCCTTATTCTTTCTGTTGAAGAGCGTAGCTCGAAACGTTAAAGACTTTCCGTATTCCCGAGCGTCATATTAATACATCCTTTTGTTGTTTACACCACCTGTCCTCGTCTGTTGTTGTTTCTTTTCGTACATTCTCCCGCATATAAAGTCCAAACTTCCGGGGGAAATTTTGAAGCGAATTTGAGAAAATAGGATGACACACTAACGATGAAAAGCAATGGAAGAGATCTGCTCATGATCACCTATATTCGTTGGATGGACTGACTGAGTGGTTCATATATATATATATATATATATATATATATATATATATATATATATATACAGGGGTTGGACAAAATAATGGAAACACCTAGCATCATTTTGAAATATCTATAAAACCGTCAAAAGCTTGTTTATTTTTATGTTTTTTTTTATTTATTATCTGTGTTGCTTAAAATGTTTTGCTAAAATTGCTGTGTTTCTTTTCAGATATCATTAGAAAAAGGTAATTAAAATTCATTAAAATGACAGATCTATCGGACTTTCAAAGAGGTCAAATTGTTGGTGATCGTATGGCAGGTGCTAGCGTAACGAAAACAGCCGAAATGTTTGGTGTATCAAGAAGTTCTGTCTCGAAAGTAATGACAGCCTTTGAAAAAGAGGGAAAAACCTCCTTGTCGAAACAAAACTCTGGAAGAAGACCAAAACTTTCAGATAGGGACCGTCGGACTCGTACACGAATTGTTAGAAAGGATCACAATAGTACAGTTCCCAAAATTACTGCAGAGCTTAATGACCACCTGGAGAACCCAGTTCCCACAAAAACTGTCCGCCGAGAACTGCACAAAGCCAGATTTCACGGGAGGGCTGCAATCAGAAAACCACTACTTTCAAAAGCAAACGTTGCAAAGCGTCTAGAGTGGAGTAAAGACCTACAGAATTAGTCCCTAGAGCAGTGGATGAATGTTATTTTCTCGGGCGAGTCATCCTTTACCTTATTTTCGACAACCGGCCGAGTATACGTGTAGAGACAGCCAAAAGAAACATTTGACCCAGACTGCCTTCTTCCAATTGTTAAACATGGAGGAAGATCTGTGATGATCTGGGGGCTATATCCTGGAAATCCACCGGCCTAATGGTTTCCCGTCATGGCAGAATTAATAGTGAAGACTAAGCATGTTATCTGATCAAATTTATCCCATGGTTGCAAAACTTTTTTCGGAGGGAAACGCAATTTACAGGATGATAATGCACCAATTCACACAGCTGAATGGCACAAGGAACATTCTAGTGAAGTTGAACATCTTATCTGGCCACCACAGTCGCCAGATCTCAATATTCTTGAACATTTATGGTGCATTTTAGAAAAACAAGTAAGGAGTCGATATCCTCCACCACCATCACTACAAGAACTGGGGACTCTTTTAGCTGAAGAATGGACAAAAATTCTTTTGGAAACAATTCAAAATTTGTACAAGTCCATATCTCGTAGAATTTAAGCTGCAATTACTGTCAAAGGCGGTCTTATCCCATATTAAAATAAATTTGTTTGAAATTTTAAGGTGTTTCCATTATTTTGTCCAAACCCTGTATGTGTTCTTAGTACGTTACAGATACTGAGTAATGCAAGGCACAAGTATTATTGCTGTAGTTTGAGCCATTTATTAAATAATCTATATAAAGAATTCAGTCTCTTACGTCAGAAATTCAATTTGCAGAGTTTTTCAAACAATGAACTTTGTTTCCCTCTATAGAAACACAATTTCCTGCTTCGGAGTTTATTATCAAGCATTGCAATCAACAATTGCAAGCCTTATAATTATGCTTTCTTTTTATCTACGCCAACGTTTGCAGTGAATATAAAGTTCAAACTAATGTTACGTAGGTTGTCTTCTGTTTCAAGATTCGTTATGTTATAAACACTGAACAAATTAATTCCTGTTAAGAACTTCCCAAGACCCGAGACAAAATTTTAATTGGAATATCAAAGATGCAGCAGTGCACTATTTCCTGTCAGAAGTACCATGCATGTCAAGTTCTGTGAAATTGTATTCCTAACAGTTCAATAATATCTCAAACTAAAACTATCGAATAGTTGGGACAAATGTAACCGTGAGTATAAATTCATGGCTTCAGTTTCAGACCCAGTCAATGGACAGAAACTGCGAAGAAGCACGTCTTATAAACCTACATGCATTCATACATACATACATACATACACACATATAAGTGTGTATGCATGTATACAAACACACACACACACACACACACACACACACACACACACACACACACACACACACACACACACACATATATATATATATATATATATGTTACATATGTATTTATGCATATATATGTATGCATGTATGCATATGTATATTTATACTGTTCAGTGTTGAATAAGAATTATCTTTCTACTTGTTCATATATATATATATATATATATATATATATATATATATATATATAAAGTGAAGTATATTGCCACTTAAATGTGGCTGACCCCTAGGGGTGGATGTTACTGTTGCTTTTAGCCCCAGGAGGACATCTCCTCCAGCTGGCTTATCGACACACTTCTGTGTCCTGTTTGCTTTGCCAAGGGAAGTTATCCCTCTCATCGTGATCTGTGGCACGAACGGACCCGAGTTTCAGGGTTATTTCCCTTCGTCAGCGTCCGATAGCCACCGATCTGCGATGTGAAGGATAATTCTTGGCAAACCTTATGTATCTTTTGCCAGCTGGAGGAGATGTCCTCCTGGGGCTAAAAGCAACAGTAACATCCACCCCTAGGGGTCAGCCACATTTAAGTGGCAATATACTTCACTTTATCGTGCAGTTACTGTTAATACCCCATTTAGAGAATTAACATTGCTTATATATATATATATATATATATATATATATATATATATAGTTAAAAAAAACACAAAAAACAATAACAAAAAAACAACAAAGTGAGGACGTGATACGGATAGTGTTATTGGACGCTCGAGAAAGGAAAGAGAGGGAGTATGACGTTTCGGGCGGAGCCCTTCGTCGGAAAGACGAAAAGTTCGGAGAATGGAAAAACGGAGGAAGAGAAAAATGGCACCGATGCCCACGAGGTTGCATTGTGAAAGGACCGGAAGAGGAGGTGGGGGGTGAAAGTTCTTTCTAAGACAGGAGAGTGAAAACGGGAGGTGAATATCTGTGCGTGCGCGAGAGTCTGCGAGTGTGTGTGTAATAACAGAACGTGTGTGTGCGTATGTATGTGTGTGTGTGTGTGCATGGTTTGGTGGTTTATCTGTTAGTGTGTATGTGTGTTTGTGTGTGTGTGTGCGTGTGACGTAGTGGAAGGAATTAGTAGCAGGAATAGTTAGTGGGTGCTTATGGACAATGGTTAGTGGAAGGTCAGCAGGCAGTTTTTGAGTATGTGTGTGTTCGTGTGTGTGTTTGTGTGGTGTTGTAGGTGTTGGGTACGTGTGCTTGTGTGTGTGTATTTTGTACGTGCGCGTGTGTGTGTGTGTATGTTTTTGTGCGTGCGTGTGTGTTTGTGTGTATGTGTATGTTATGTATATGTGCGTTGCTGTGTACGTGTGTGTGCGTGTGTATGTGTATGTGGGTGTGTGCGTGTGTGCGTGGATGTGTGTGGATGTGCATGTGTGTGTGGGATTGTGAGTGTTAGGTACGTGTGCGTGTGTGTGTATGCGCGTGTGTGTTTATGTGTGTCTGTATGTGTGTGTCCGTGTGCGTGTGTGTGCGCGTGTGTGTATGTGTATATTGTGTATGTTTTCGTGCGTGCGTGTGTGTTGTGTATGTGAGTGAGTATTGTGTATATGAGAGGGGTGTGTGCGTGTGTGCATGTGTGTATATGTGTATATTTGTACGTGTACGTGTGTGTATGTATGTGTTTGTGTATGTGAGAGGTGTGTGTGCGTGTGTGCATGTGTATGTGTGTGTTTATGTGTGTGTGCGTGCGTATGTGTGTGAGAGCGTAAGGATGTGTGCTAGGTATGTGTGTTATTTTGTTTGTGTGCATGTGTATGCGGCTGTGTATGTACGTGTATGTAGACGTGCGCGTATATATGGATGTGTGTGTCTGTGTGTGTATAGGGCTGTGTAAGGTGTGTGTCTCTACCACTGTGCATGTGTGTGTGTATATATGTGCGTTCGTATATATACATATGTATACATGCATACATATATATGCATAAATAAATATGTAACATATATATATATATACGTGTATATATATGTGTGTGTGTATGCATGCATACATACATACATACTCACTCATGTGTGTATGTTTTTACCTTTGTCTTCGTAAGAAGTTTTGTATGTTTACAGTTTTATCGCCTTCAAAGTATTCTCCATTTGAAGCAATGCATCGGTCCAGACTGGTTTTCCACTGGTTTTTCACTGTTCGAAGCAGCACTGGAACTCTTGCGAAGTGATGCCCACTAACGCTGCTATCGTTTTTCTTCTTCACCTCTTCGACATCTACAAACTCCATTGCACCAACTTTCGTCACCAGCGATGACCTTCGAAAAAAGCTCCAGATCAACTTTTAACTGTTCTTTCATTTCACGACATCCGTTCAGTCGTGACTGCTTTTGATCTTCCATGAGCAAGCGAAGCACAAATTTTGCTGCAATTCCTCGCTCAAAATTTGTTGGCAGGAGCTTCAGGACACACCAGTCATATCAACGAATTCGTCAATTGTTCGGTGACGCTTCTCCAAGATCGGCTTTTGAATTTTCATGATGTTTTCATTCGTTCGGGAGGTCGATGGTCGCCCTGAACGTGGTTGGTCCTCATGCTACAAGTAGCCATTCCTAAAGCATGAAAACCAGTCGTAAACTTATGTTTTACTCATGGCAGCGGCCTTGTAAGCTGTTTGAAGCATGAAAACTGTTTTGGCCGCCGTTTTCCCCAGCAGAAAACAAAAATTCACGGAAGCACGCTGTTCCTTTGTTTCAGCCATTGCAAAAATCGACGAACAGAGAGAAGCACTGTAAAACAAAGGTACACGACGTGATAGTAGGACTCCAGCCGAAGCCGCCGGTCGGCAGACTGATCTCTGAAGTGCACATCAGTAGCTTTACATGAAGTTCAAATCAATTAACTACAAAGGGCTTGTACTACAGAGAACGTATTCGGTTACTTTACGGTACCCCGGCGGCGACTTTTTTTCTCTATAGTTTCAGCTCACAGCTGCGGCCATGCTGATGCACCGCCGTTTTTTTTAATACCTGTTTGATAAATAATGATAAACAGAAATCGGTAAAATATAAGCCAAACTGATACAAGTACAGGAGTTGATGTAATCGACTAAAAGACATTTGAAAGTGGTACCACAAAAGGTCAGCAGTCAAATAATTGAAGCCATTTAATGTGTATTGTGTATTGCAAAAGATACAAGAATTACAAAGCTAGAACCATTTAGTGAAAAAGAAAGACATAAACTAGAATTTCTATTGGTTTTGAAACATTTAGTTCTTTGTTTGGTGTGTCGTTGTTTATTGTAGAATTTTGTTGCTTTTGTTTGAGTTGGATTTATTTTTGTCTATTAAAAGAGGATATAACGATTTTACTTCATAAAAATACACTTGAAGTTTATCTCATGAAAATCAAATATATACATGAATATAACAACAACAACAATAATAATAATGATAATGATGATGAGGAGGAGAAGGAGGAGACCTAGGATTGACGGAATGGCGTCAGTTTTAACAAAAAAAAAAATCTATTGGCATCTCTCTTAAAGGCCTTTTGAACTGATTATTATTATATTCTATAACAGATTGCCGCAAGTAAAGATTCATTTAAGTAAATTATCTTTATAATTATCATACTGCGAGAATGTCTTGCAATTCAACGACAGCAGCAACAACAACAACAATAACAACAACAGCAACAGTAAAAGAATGAAGCTCCAGATTTCAAAATAACCTATTTGTAAGCATGGAATTAATAGTTTCAAAAGGTTAAAGAAAATTCTCTATTTACAACTATTTACAGCAATAACCAATGTTACAAAAGACAGCACAATTCTCAGATAAAATTTTTAAGGACAAATATGAGCGGTGAATAAAAGAACAACAAAGGGCTTGGGTCAATGTTAAGATTTAATTTCATGACTATTTATTTTCTGGTTTCAGTTATTTGATTGCTGCCGTATTACAACCCCTTATTTAGTAAATCTTACCGATTCCCAAATACGAGATTTTCTTTAAAAACATACCAAAGTATATTGTATTTCTCCGAAAGACAAAGATTAGATATTCAAGAGGTAGTAATGTAGGTGTATGCATGTTGTATAATAGAGACATTCTATCGAACTGGGGTCAGTAAGATAAATTCTCGTTTTGATACCGGCAAAAATAAAACATACACGCATGCACACATATTCATAATGCGCAAATACACATACATATGAACACATACATATATACATTCACACTCTTTCACACACACACACACATACACACATATGTATACACACACATGCATATATAATATGTGTGTGAGTGGTGTGGTAGGGTGTATATATGGTGTGTTCATATATATGTATCATATTATAAGAAGTTTCTAGAATCACTATTTAGTGTTCTACGTTGCCAGTCATTCAAACGATTAAAGAATAGAAACAGTGTGACAATATAGTCTTTTGTCATTTCAAAGGTTTCATTCTTCGTGCAATTGTCATTGTGGGGTACCATGACAAAACTGTTCCTAAATACAACGAAATATAAATTATTCATAGAAATCTGTTTGTTTGCAAAAAGAAAACAAAAAAACGATAAAAAACGTTTGAAAATTTGTCACATACATTTCGTCAATTGCGATACGCAGAAAATATGATATATTAATGTTTCGAAATGTAAAACATGCAATATTGTCATACCGTCATTACCATATGTGTTAAGCACAAACTAATAAAGAGGGAAACCTGATAATGTAGTTTTATGATGATAGAACGCTGAGCGTTGGTTTTTTTCATGCAACCAAGTTTAATGATAGGATAAATTTATCCTGCAGCAAATATACTATTTTAACTGGGTGGTATTTGAAAATGTCTCAATAACTATCACTGGAAGTGTCTGCAAGGATTTACCAGTTCCGGTATTTTTTAAAAATGCCAAACGATGCTGTATTTCTTAGAGATATTGATGTATGTGTATACGTGTTACATAAAAGATGAAGCTGTTTCTTATTTGTGAATATTATTACTCTTGCTACTCTGAATAAGTTTCTCTCGTGAGGCGGTGAGGCGTACTTCTGTGTATCTTTCTGCATATGTACATGTGTTGCGAGTATACTTTCTCAAAAGGATTTTCAGGTAAGTCCTGTATTAACATTCTGTTTCATAGTAGTGTGCAAGAGAGACCTCCCGATAAACTAATACTTTGGAAAGGCATATAAATTTGAGAGACCAGATATTAAGTGTGTTGTAATTTCAAAAAGAAGGGATACGTGCGTTCGTAGTGTGCAAAGAGCGAAGGCTTGGAGCAATTGTAGCTGACTTTAACTTTATTTTTGTTGAAGATCTGCTATTTATGGTTAAAGGGAAATATCAAATGGTACTGTTATTATCACCAGATAAGCCAGTATCGAAAATAAGTAAATTGCTGGCGAACTGATTTTAAACTGGCTTCGATTATTACTTGAAGTTATGTTTAATATCTTGAGAACAAGCATGGATATCATATAATTTAATTAAATCTGATCTAGTGATTAGTGGTCAGTGTCCTCAACAATATAAGAAATTAGTCAGAAAGCAAGATATGATAGGATTGAATCACCCCAGAGGGCACTCACTAAACTGAATGGACCATAAACACTCAATAAGAACTCACTACTTGAATGGACCATAAATAAAACTTAAAAAGGATTTAGATACACACACACACACACACACAAACAC
This sequence comes from Octopus bimaculoides, assembly GCF_046866305.1. Classification (NCBI taxonomy): domain Eukaryota; kingdom Metazoa; phylum Mollusca; class Cephalopoda; order Octopoda; family Octopodidae; genus Octopus; species Octopus bimaculoides. Next base: position 82,164,593 of record NC_142934.1, on the reverse strand, counting down.
ACGCACACATATATATATATATATATATATATATATATACATATATATGTATGTATGTATAGGTGCAGGAGTGGCTATGTGGTAAGCTGCTTGCTTACCAACCACATGGTCCCGGGTTCAGTCTTACATATATTCTTTTATTCTTTTACTTGTTCCAGTCATTTGAATGCGGCCATGATGGAGCACCACTTTTAATCGAACAAATCGACCCCAGGACTTATTCTTTGTGAGCCCAGTACTTATTCTCTCATTCTATTTTGCCGAACAGCTAAGTTACGGGAAGTAAACACACCAACATCGGTTTCCAAGCGATGGAGGGGAGAGAAACTCAAACACACAAATATATACATATATACCATGAGCTTCTTTCAGTTTCTGTCTGACAAACCCATAATAGAAGACTGAACCCGGAACCATGTGGTTGGGAAACAAGCTACTTACCACACAGCCACGTCTGCGCCTGTATATACACAATGAAAGAGTAGACATTACTGCTTTAATAGAATGCGAATTATTCATTATGTTGTTCTCTTGCGAAGCTGATACCTGTGGTTTCACATTGCTTATGTGTACATTGCAATAATCTTCAGTCAACGCCCAATTACATAGAATGTTCATGAAGATGTACAAACACACATACGCACGCACACACACACACGCACGCACTCGTAATTATATATTAAGAGTTTGTTTCTAAGAAATTTGGAAAACAAGTAACAATAACCCGAGAGGAGTGGCTGTGTGGTAAGTAGGTTGCTTACCAACTACATGGTTCCGGGTTCAGTCCCACTGCGTGACATCTTGGGCAAGTGTCTTCTACAATAGTCTCGGGCCGACCAAAGCCTTGTGAGTGGATTTGGTAGACGCAAACTGAAAGAAGCCCGTCGTATATATGTATATATATATATATATATATATATATATATATATATATATATATATATATATATATATATATATATATATATATATATATATGTGTGTGTGTGTGTGTGTGTGTGTGTGTGTGTGTGTGTGTGTGTGTGTGTGTGTGTTTGTGTGTCTGTGTTTGTCCCCCCTAGCATTTCTTGACAACCGATGCTGGTGTGTTTATGTCCCCGTAACTTAGCGGTTCGACAAAAGAGACTGAAACAAGTAAAAGAGTAAACGAGTAAAGAGTAAAGACGTAGGATTAAATAATTCATTGGAACGAAATGTAGAGTGACTGCAACTGTGAATAAAAATTGCTGCCTATGAAACTTGGAAGCCTCAATTAAGCAGCGTTTTGTTGGAATAACTCATTTATTTGTCTATTTCAATGATAGATCAAGCAAGATCTGTCATGATTCATTCTCCATTGCATTAGGCTCTCAGATAAAATCTAAGAAAAATGAAACCCAGCAGATCATGTTAGAACCATGATCTTAATAAACAAATACTTCCTTTCCTGATTTATGTGTCGAATATATCACTTTAAATTATCGTTCTTCCAGTACGAATATACAACAGTATGTGTGTGCGTGTAATTGTGCGTCCTGTGTGTGTATGTGCGTACCCAAGTGTGTATGTGTGAGTATGTGTAAAAGGAGAGAGATATAGATAAAATGTTTTTGCGCAGGCGTGACAATTCTTGACCATTAAATGCTAAAATACAGAAACGAATAGATACGAACAAAATTACTTGTAGCGCTATCAATTAATTACAGTACAGGCTTTGGTAAGATAGCAAGGTTGCGAATTTTTCGGAGACAGCAAATTGTAAAAGAAGAAAGAAAAATCAATCTTTATGGAATATTATTTCAGCTTCACCCACTTTTGATGTCAATTCTACAAATATCTAAAGTTTGTATCACGTTTTATGTTGTTGCTTTCAAAATCTTACCGACTTGGAAGATAGTTATCGAGATATTCTGACATCATCCACTTGCCGATATTATCCCTTCTGATAAAGATATCAGTCTGAAATTGTTCAAAAATGCTATTAGTTAGATAGTTCTCTAACGATGTTGCAAATTGCATTTTCAGAGTAATTATTTTATACGACCGACTCACATTTATTTTGACACTAACAATAAAAGCAACAACAAAATAATGCTGAAAAATAATAAAGTATATAAATATGAACAAGACTTACAACTAACAAGGAAACAATAAATACAAAAGTAATAAAAGAAAAACAGCGAAGAACTAGAAGACTCGACATCTTCAAGACATTACAGCGACTGCTTTGAATTTAGTTTTCTTAGAAAATGCGGGATCAGTAAGAAAGAACAAAGGAGCAAGAACAACAACGTCTAAAGCAACAAGAAGAAGTAGCATCAGCGATCATCGTGTGTAATTTAAGATGAAAGACTAGATGTAAACGTAAAAATAAAGTTGTAATGTAAAGAGCAGCGATGTAAATTATATTGAATCTGCAGATAAATGAAGGAAAGTTATGAATTTTGAGAAAGCTTTAATACATCAAGAGCTGAAGATGCGTCTCATTTGCACTACGACAGCAAAAAGCTGTACTAACATTCCACTTTGTTGCTCAACTTTCCAGAGTGGCTAAAATAAACTCCAGTAAAGTAAAGGTGTAGATTAAATCGACTTTACCATTCAGAGGATTTCAAGGAAAAGTGCTGTTATCAGACATTCCTTATCAATTTTCAGTCTGCCTCCGCTTGTAAAGTTGCTTGGAATATGCAAGTGCAAAATTTTGTATCTTACCCCTGGTAATTCGTAGTGGTTGCATACGCATAACCTCAGCTTCCGATTTCCTCTGCACTGAAGATTGGAAGTGTCCTAAAACCATCTAGGATACACTGAACTATAGTGCTTCTATACAATAATATTAATGTCAATCAAGACTTATCAATTCTCACTGTGAAAGTGGAAACAGCTTGTCGATGTTCAGGCAGTAGCTGTGAATCAGCTCATCATGAAAATACACTTTAATTGAAATATTAAAACTAACCTTAACTGCAGGGGATACCTGGATTTCCGGTTAAAATCAAAGCGTTTCAGTTATTCCATTTACGAACAACATTATAACCGGTATCGGTGTTCATGGAGTTCAATGTTCTAAATTACGTATAAATATACATTCTTCGCATAAATGCACATATTCTTCGTAAATTCAAATAAAACAAATAATTAATTGGTTTATTTTTGAAATGATTTTGTTTTATCGCTATATTTCCGTAAGTAAACATACATTTTTTACCTGTAATTTTTAAGTATTAAAAACAAATAACGAAACAAACAATTTTCATGCAGTCCATTTTGTACCTACTCTTATAATCCCTAACCATAACACTTACAAAAAAAAAAAAAACAATTGCAATTCAGGAACAATGTACTGTATTATCTTTTATTTTTTTATTTACTTCATTCATTGGACTGCAGCCATGTTGAGAAACTTCCCCGAAAGGTTAGTGGAACAAATTGATCCTAGGACTTATTTCTTTATCGCTCTATTTTGCCGAAACGCTAATTTGCGAGAATGTAAACAAGCTAACATCGGCTGTCAAGTGATGGTGGAATCTTAAACATACACGCATATACATATGTTGCTGTTTGGATCTATCTATCTATCTATCTATCTATCTATCTATCTATCTATCTATCTATTTATTTATTTATTTATCAGTCAGACTGTCTGTCTGACCAATTATATCGAACGCTGGACCTTGGTCAATCCCATTACGGGCAATAGGTGGTTAGACTTTATCACATATCAGTAAGTAAATAATTGAAATTAATTGTCAGGCACTTTATTATGTTAAGAACTATTAATTAGTACTATAAACATAATTATTAAGAACTATTATGATTACTTCAAAACGCTATGATACTTTCACTCCCTCTTTGACAAAACCTATTGACGTATCCCATTATTGTAATTTTTTTAATTTTTACTTTGTTTATTACTGATGCAACCTATTACTCCCATAAAAAAAAATTAACCCACCAATTACTATTTTAAGTTTAGTCATTTACTCAACGTTCCTAAAGCGACACATAAGCAAGATGGTTCCTTTTCCTCTCTGGGCTCTTCTTTTCTTTTCTTTTATGTATGTATTTTTCTTCACTCTGACGAAGCTCTATGTTTCAGATCGGATTTATTACCAAATATGATGAATGTTACTTTTAGACTATCAATGGCAATACCATAAAACATTGGAAGCAGAAACAGCTGCCAAATGGGATGCAGTCTATTTGTATTGAATTTAAAAAATAATAATTGATGTAAGTCAATTGTTGATCAATATTTCTCCAATTGCTGTTTACTTTAAATTTGATTCCTGATAAACTCATGTTTATCTTTGTCATTACCTGTAACCTATGAGAATAATATGCTTACATATGTATGTCCAGGGTTAACATAGGTAATTATACCGGTAGTATAGCGGATACTTTTATCCCTTAGACTGTTATTCCATCGTCTAACTCTACTAACCGTATATACAGGTGTGTGTGTGTGTGTGTATTTGTGTGTCTGTGTTTGTACCCCCACCATCGATTGACAACCGATGTTGGCGTGTTTACTTCCCCGTAACTTAGCGGTTCGGCAAAAGAACCCGACAGAATAATTACTAAGCTTACAAAGAATAAGTCCTGGGGTCGATTTGTTTTGACTAAAGGTGGTGCTCCAGCACTGCCGCAATCAAATGACTGAAACAAAAGAAATAAAACAAATAAAATAAATATATATTGTTGTTAATGTACTGTTGTTTGTATTTGTAATTGTGTACCATTTCTCCGTTTTTTTTTCGTCCTTGTTTTCGTATACATTCGCTGGCTTTCTTCCGAGGAGTCTAGTGCTCTTAGCTTAAATTTTCTTGGGGCAGGCCAGACTGGAGCAGTCTCGATTGTAACCTGCCGAAACTGCAAAGACGTTCTGGAACTCGACTGAGGAGAAGAAGCTCCGAGTGCCTCATTCTTGTTTATTTCCTGTCCATTTTTGTTTCGTCTAACTGTCCGGATGTTTTGTTTTCGCCTGTTACGTTCTTGTACCATTTTTTGCTTCGTTTTATATATATATATATATATATATATATATATATATGCGTCTGTGTCTATCTATACATACATGTATATATAGATGTGTATTTATATATATATATATGTATATATACATATGTACATCTGTATATATAGACATACATACATGTACGACGGGGATCGTGTATGCATACCAAATTCATTGACAAGTCATTGGTCGGTTCGGGATTATAGTAGAAAACATTTGCTCAAGATGCTGCGCTGTGTGATCGAACCCGAAAGCACACGGCTGCCAAGCGATCTCCTTAACTATACAGCCATGCCTGTATAAAATGTTTGTTCTAATTCGTTTTTTCGTAATTTATTTAAATTTATTGAGTTTCTAAGAAGTGAATTTAAGGACGATGAACTTTAAGAACATCTCCACATCAAATGTCTCCATATCCATCCGATATCAATTTCCCAACTTTATTCTTAATTAAAATCAAATCATTATTAAATTAATAGCTCACATGACGTCAGCGAATAGATTAAATTTCATGTATCATTTAAATTCCATCTGATATCGAAATTACCATTTTACGTTAGCAGGAACGATAAGATTTATGAAAGCGACCTTGTTGAAAGGAACTAATATTAATTTCAAAATTTGAGGGGGGGGGGGGGTAAGTGGATTCCATCAACCCCAGTGCTCAACTAGTACTTATTTTGACGACCACAAAAGGATGAAAGGCAAAATCGACTTCGGCGGAATTTTCAGGGAAAGGCACAAGTCGGGGACATCGATTCCAAAACTTTATTTTATTGAACTTGAAACGATAAAAATTAAAGACGACTTCGAAAAGATTTGATCTTGGAACGTAAAGAACGGGAAGAAATATCCAACGTCCTAACGGTTCTGCACTTTCTACTGTTGAGTAATGATGGTTTGAAATTTTGGCACAAGGCCGGCAATTTCGGAGGAGTGGGTAAGTTGATTACATCGACGCTAGGTCTCAGTTATTACTTATTTTATCAATCCCGAAAGGATGAAAGGCAAATGCGGCCTCAGCGGAATTTGATGTCAGAACATAAAGTCGGACGAGAGAGTGTTAAGCATTTTTCCCAGTTGCTAACGAATTTACCTGCTCACTGCCTCGAACGAAAGTAATATTATAATCTATTTAATGTTAAGCACCATAAAATAGTGTTTCTATTCTATTTCTAGATGAGTGGGCTGTGAAGATTTAAAAAATGAGTGGACAAATTGGTAAGTTTAATAAAAGAATTTTTAATTTATTTAATCTCGTTCAAGATCGAGGCGAAGATAGACGAATTACATGAATTCCAGCTCTATTTTGTTTTCACATTAATAAAGAACTGAGGAGAAAATAACACTCTGGGTAATATGATCTTACACAACTCCCCAAAAAGGTGAGTGTTGGACCAGTAGTAACGTCTACTTCATCAAAGTTTGACCTGCGTCTAAACAACCATTCAGTGATGTTCTCTTAATTTTATTTGTGTTTCTTGTCTTAATTTAGCAAAACTAATTGTATCTTCTGAAAATGAAACCAGTTCATGGCAATAAAAAAATCACATCAATATCAGATATCGGCCATGGTTCTAGCAAACCAAGAAACATGTACGAAGTTTTCACCCTACATGTTAAAGAACGGGCTCACTCCATTAATTTGTGCTCCGTGTTTAATTTTAATTCATTAAAATTTAGCACTTGTATTTCCACACTTTTTGACCACAAATAGTCATTGAAATAATGAGTCATCTCATTAATAAAGACGTAAATTTCATTAATAAAAATTCCTTGACTTACTACACTATGTATGCTTATACCTACTTTACTGCCATGCTTTCCTGCAGTAAGTATTTCTAAGTATTTTCTCTCACCCATTTCTAAGTATTTTCTCCTGTCCATTCTTCTACCATTCTTAAAATTACGTTATTTCATGTCTTTCATTTAACAATTGAATATATGTTAAACATTATATATATATTATTTTATGCTTTTTGTTCTATTTCGGGAGGGTCATTATGCTAATGATAAACACACACACTGGTCCTATTTCACTTCTTTATTAACCAACTTTCTGATCGATTGTTTGATTACTCATTCGTTTAATCAATCAATCAATCAGTTATATTTGTCAAAGTCCTTTCACCACCATTTGCAGCCTTTTCACAGTCATGTCCTACTTTATTTTTGGCATAATGGTGGTACAACGAAATCTGTTTCAACGCACCAGTTCGCATCAAGAATCTTGTAAAGCAAATACAAAAACAGAATTGTAAGTTACTAAAGATCTTTTAACGCTTGCAGATACCGGTTGTGCTTTAAGAAGTCTCATAATACTACATAATCGTTTTACCATATTACCAGTTGTTGTGAAGGTGCGTGACCAAGAAGATAGGATGTTGCAATCACGATCACCAGATCTTGGGTTCGATTTCCGGATCGGGCAGCATCTTGTGTTCTTGAGTAAAACACTTCATTTCACGTTGCCCTAGTGTTGTGTGGGGACCGGCATGTCAAAGAATAGACCAACATTTCCTCTGTGTGTCGTAAAAGGCGACTGAAAGAGGGAGGTTGAGGTAGGATTTGCATTCCGAACTCGTAAAATGCTCTTTAGCAACGACTATTCAACTAGACCCGTGGGCTGAGAAGGTTATCGCCTGAGTGGTACAGAGGAGTTATGTCAACAAATGGTGGACGCAGCGACGTGCTCTTACAGTGCATGTCCCATACACAACTCCTCCTCCTCCTCCTCCTCCTCCTCCTCCTCTTTACAAGACTTCGAAACTCAATACTGAAAATTTAGTGAAGAACTGCATACAGACGCGATATATGTAGCTGTTTCAAAATCCAACATATTTTATTTAGATGATAGTAAAAAATCATGTCTCTTTAAATATATTCATTCTTGTATCTTGTATGATAAGAATGAACACTTTAAAACAGAGGTTATAAATCATTTTGATATTATGAAAATAATGATTACAAATGATTTTAAAATCGACTCTTTGTTCTGTATCATAATGTCTTGTATTTTACATGTCGTGTAATATAGCGACGAGTCAACAACATATCTAAAATCTAAATATTGTCAACATATCGCAGCTGGTGAGCGATATTTACTAGTTACATATTTGAATACCAAGCTGTTTACATTACAGTATTGATTAAATATTTTACAACAAAGCAAAAAGGAAATGGCATGAAAAAATTTATCACCTTCGGCTGTTTTTGGAAATACGAGTTCTTGAACTTAGAAATATCACTTATCACGTTGTATGCCAAATTTTCCTTCGATTTATAATTAAATGTCACATATCCACTGCGAGAGGTTAAACAAAAAATGTAATAGTTTAAAAGAAGATTGTTCAGAGTGGTGTCACTGGAAGTGGAATGACGAAATTCTCAAAATTTCATTTAAAATTTATCGTTTTTTTAAAAATTTGAATAAAATTTTATTTCTTTTCAGGCAAGTAGAAAACAAAAAGCATTGTCGACATCTGCTTCTCTTCGCTTTTAATCAAAGTTCCAAAGTTGCCAAAGTAACACAAGGCATTTGTGCTGTGTACAGAGAGGATGCTATAAGTGAAAGAACTAAGCAGAAATGGTTTTCACGCTTCAAGGGAGGAGAAATTCGACCTTACAACTCTCCGCTATTTGGCCGATTTGTTCAGTTCAATGAGGATCAATTGAACCAGCTGATCTGCAAGGATCCGCGCCATTCAACTAGAGAATTGACCCAGCAGATGGGATGTTCTCATGATACCATAGCATGTCACCTTCACTCGATGAATAAAGTACAGAAATTCGGTGCATGGATGCCACACGCCAATAAGGATTAAAATAAAATAAGATTAAACAAACGAATTTATTTTGCAACCTATTACACGCACCGAGAAGGATAGTTAATATAGAACAAATGGATCTCGGGGTATTATAATTTAAACAAAGAAGCTTGTCGTTTCAAGTTATAATATTACAATAATTTGCAGATAGAGAAGTCCCGTTTTTCAAAAGAGTAAGAAATAGTTATCTTTCTCTTATTTTCATTATTTTGTTTTATGGATATAAAACTGAAGAATCTATGTTTGGTAGTGAAGGCGTGAATTGTCTCCCATGTAAATATTATATCTCGTTTAATATAAAACGAAAAATGTTAAACAAATATAAAAAAATAATAAGATAAATTGAGAAGAATTTTCTTAAAAATTACTATATTTCATTCTACTTTGAATAAAAATCAAGATTATAAATAGAAAAATTGCGATACGAAAGTGATATGGAATCTAACTTGTCATAAAATATCTGCAAGAGATAAATCTTCAAGACATTAGTTTAAGGTTTTGTTAATACTTCAAGAATTACTTGTCAATTTCGTAAAATTGAATTAGAAATAACAAAAAAACAATGTACTGTATACGTTGAGATGAGTAATCTAAGAAATCGTTGCCAATATCCACCGAAGAATGTAATGGAAAGAAAATGATATTTTTAGCAGATCCACCCTAGGGCAATTATTGAAGATGTGTCTAGTTCGACTGACTCATCCACTTTAAATCCTACTGCTTTGCAGTTGATTTAACAATTATTGAATGAACTGAGAATAAATCTAATATAGTAATTTGCGTTTGTAAAAGTATTCTTTTTTAAAAATGTTATTGGTTTGGTCTTAAGGAAGATGAGCAGTTTTTGCCGTTTCTCCAAGACCGGTGAAATTGATATCATTAACGTAACGTTCATGTTGAACAGCTGTCAGACGAAAGCTAAAGGAAAACGAAAAATAAAACTCAATAAATTTTGACTTTTGTTTTACATATTGTTTTACATTGTACGAGATATATTTACACGGAATGAAATTAATGAAGGAAGATGGTCTGGGAAAGAAGTCTACGAGTGGTGGTCACAATATGTGAGACGTGATAAGAAGAGAAACGAGTGACTTGGGGGCGTTTAAGTCAAGATGGCGTGACACTAGTCAGCTCCAAGGAGCAGAGACCCCTATAGTAACGGTAGAAAAGATAGAAAGAGGCGACAACATTTCTGGGGTACAGAAGCTGGAGTGTATTGGCTGCGATTTCTTACCAACTAATAAATAAAAGCTTAGCTGTCGCAAAAAGAAAGACGGTGATTTGGCAGAATTGTTACCACGTTGAATAAAATACCTTGTAGTTCTCTGGTTTCAATTGGCATCGAAGTCAGCATTGCCTTTTATCATTTCGGGTTCGAAAAAGGTACCAACCCTAGGTGGTGGATTAGCCGAACTGCAAGAGTGTTGGGCCAGACACCTTGTCATATCTGTTGCGCATTTCTTTTTTGTTCTGACATCAACGCTTACGACGATCTGGTACCGGGGTGAATTGGCCCAAGCGATCTTTCCCTATCGGGGAAACCTTCATATACCGGAAACTACGTGACTTCATCAAAATTCTTGACAAAAAATATGGATGCATGTGTAGATGAATGGTTAATATTGGTTTCAAATTTTGGCACAAGGCCGGCAACTTCGGGGAAGGGGCCAGTCGATTACATCGATTCAGTGTTTGACACGATTTTATTTTATCGACTCCGAAAAGATGAAAGACAAAGTCGATCTCGGCGGAATTTGAACTCAGAATGTAAAAACGAACGAAATGCCGCGAAGTGTTTTGTCCGGCATACTACTTTAATAATAATAATAATAATAATAATAATAATAATAATAATAATAATAATAATAATAATAATAATAATAAAAAATGGGCTACAGCAAATATTCTGCTCTATATCACAGATTTGCTTGTCAGTTGTTTGACCTTAACCAGTTGAGCATGTCCCTTGGTGGCTGACGATATGTGCATCTCTGATCACGAGCAGAAGTAGTGGGGGAGCATCATACCCATGTGTTGAGAAGTATTATTTGGGGTTTGAATAACTCACCTTTGGGAACATGGGTGTTTTGCTCAACATCCTTAAACAAACCTTATTCAGGGACCTTTTGAGTGGGATGGGCTACTCGACCTGAAGAAAATTCTAACTGGGCCCCACCTGCGAGGTCATGCGCTGTTTATCTTGATATGAGATCACCATGTCGCGCACATATGGTTGTGATGCATGTGGCTGGTGTACCCTTATCAGACGGGTAGTCATGATGGGTATAATGGGCTTCGTGTATTTTACCCCGGTGTCACTTTGATGGCATGCCCTGCTCTCTCACTCAATAATAATAATAATAATAATAATAATAATAATAATAATAATAATAATAATAATAATAATAATAACGCACAGAAGGTGGCAGGGGTCTTATACAGCTAGAAAACTATTATAAAATAACCACCATAGGACTACAAAAATACCTACTCCAGAAGCAAGGGAAACTAATACAAATAGCCACAAAACACGAGCAAAACAAAAAAACTGTTTTCAGTATTTAAGGAAGCTGACAAATACAAACAAGAAATCACTCTACCTAACAAATACGAAGAAGAAGAAGAAGAAACAACAAAAGCTATAAAACAAATGAAATCCAAACTAAAACTAGAACAGCAACGGACCATGATAAAACGATGGCAAGAAAAGCCCCTACATGGTAAATACTGGGCTAAACTAAATGCGAAAGAAATAGACAGAGAAAAATCCCAGCAATGGCTGAGAAGCTCAGGACTCAAAGCAGAGACTGAAGGATTTTTAATTGCTGCACAAGACCAAAGCCTCCCCACCAGAAATTACCAAAAACACATAATGAAAAGAAATATAACAAGTAACTGTAGAATATGTGGAGATCGACAAGAAACAATAAATCATATTATCTCTGGCTGCCCAGTCCTGGCTAAGAAGGAATATATTCACAGACACGACAGAGCTGGGACCTATATACACTGGAAGCTATGCCAACATTATGGAATAACAACAGAAAAAAGATGGTATAAACACACGCCAGAAAAGGTCACAGAAAACGAGAGAGCAACCATACTCTGGGATATGCCAATACACACAGATAGAGAAATTAAGGAAAATAGACCAGATATAGTTGTCAAAGATCATGAAGAAAAAAAATGCTTTCTAATTGATGTATCAATACCAGCAGATGACAACGTTTCTCTAAGAGAAATGGAAAAACTTTCAAAATACAAAGACCTGGAAATAGAGATAACTCGAATGTGGAA
>NC_142934.1:82144970-82147470 GCF_046866305.1 Octopus bimaculoides | reverse complement strand
CGGTGTAATCCTGTGTAAATCCATGAGGCGAAATTCCCAATAGTGTAAATATCCACGAATGGACGCGAACATATCAACGTTCAATAACAGAATGGTAGTGGAGGTGGTATTAAGTGGTAAAGAGAAAGAAAAATAGTGTACAAAAATAACCAAGAAGACTGCCCACTACAAGTTCATTGGAGAAGATTCAACGTCGTATGCCAATGCATCGTTAACAACATAGTAAATAACTCCAGTAGCTACTACATTGGATCTACCACAATTTCTAAGCAAAGATATTATGCATATTTAAACTCGTTCAAATATAAAGAAAATAGTAATTCCACATCACTAGCCAGCCACGTACACCATCTAATTAATAGAAAAATACAATATACTCTTTTCTGGGCTATAAATAGATTCTAGTATCCCATATCAGACTCAGCACTCCATTTGTGGACTCCGCTTAAAAGAAGCCCTCAAAAGTTTAACCTATAACTCACCTGTAACTGCTTAACAAACACAACGAAATCTTCACAACGGGCAAACACAAATTCTTCCGCGCTTTCAAATACTTTCATAAATCCAAACGTAACATCACCCCCCCCCCCCGAATAACACTCACATACAAACAAACCTCCATAAGCAATTTGAATAATATGTAGAAATTTTACCCTTTTTGTTTTATGAAGGCAGGGTTTATTGGCTTGGCACTTGCTTGCTTATTTCATGCTTTTGATTGATGGGGCTGAGGTCATTCCAGGTTGGTGATCCCGGAGGTGCTCCTCATTGCTAGCGGTTCCGTGTCAGTCCCTATTCATCCGCCATCATGACGTCTTTATTTAGATATTTAGAATTTGAAAGAAATTTTAAAGATAAAAAGTAAAAAAATTCAATAAAAAATTAAACTTAAAAATCCCTTTCATTTTCATGGATATGTACGAGTTAATTTAAGATTTAATAATCATCTGCACCATTGTTCCCCAATGAGATCTGTACAATCCCTTAAAAGGGTGTTTGGAATTATGATAGAGTAGTGAGCAAAATTATATTACGGAATGAGATTTAGAAGCCTGAGGGAGCGATGATAAAATTTATATATTAGCATCAATGAAGCAAAAATTGGTTGAAAGATGACAAACTATGCCGCCAAATTTGATTATCTTTAAATAATTTTAATTTATTTATTTTGAAAAAGTTCAGTTTAAAAATGTATGGATGCGCCAGTGTTATTAATATAAGGGTCCATTCGACGCATCGTGACATAATGATCTTCGGTGCAGACCTGACATCTTCGGCTCCAATGGTCTTGGAGCGCTAGCATAAGAAATCTGTCTCTTCTGGACAGGTGACTTTTATTCAAAACGCTTTGTTTTTAATGCGATTAAATAGCTATGTCACAAAATACTCTGTCTGATATTGGGTATGTATGGAAAGTAGCCGAATGTTATTTCGATCATTGTCAGTTAGCATGTCATCCCAGGAAGCAAGTTTTCAATGTTTAGGCCTATCCTTGTTTTCTAAAATCACAGACATCTCGTCACCAGTGTGGATAAAAATAGAAAGTTCAGTCTTCTGAAGACTAGCTGACCCTTTCAGCTACCAGTCAGTGAACTACTGCGTAGCACAAAATGACGAAGATTTGGAAAAATCCGGACATGGAATCAGGTATTTTAAAACCGAAATTTCTGACAATAATAATCATTTTGGTGTGTACTATTCATTTCGCTTCTTCAACTATTCCTTTTGTCAAAAGCACGTTTGTTTTCCTCACATGCACTCAGACGGTAGCAACAAGGTGGGGGGGGGGGGGATCAGCACAAACAGGGTAAGTAAAGATTTTAAAGCCAAGTTTATTCCCACGCAATTTTCGAATACTTTGGCCCTTCAGTCAGAGTTTCAAGAGAATAATCTTGATTTTATACCTTCGTAAATCGATAATGATACTGGCCAATCAAAACGAAAGTAGTATTTTTTTTCATCTCTAAGTGAAGGAATGTCCTATCTTTTGGTTTCTTTTAAAAAAGCTCGACGCCATATTTCCCAAAATAAAACCGTTATTGAGATAGAAAAATTTCGACCTCAATTATTTTCTTATTTTGGCAACAAAGAGGAAAAAGGAAGTTATTTTTCTATTTAATTTTGTTTTTACATCAGTGGAAGACCGCTGCGCATTTTGAATAATTTTAACTGTAGGAAATTTTTGCTATGGAAGAGCATACAAATAAATATCTCCTGTTTTCATGAAAAGACACACTCACACACACACACACACATATTGCCGTTCTTTCGACAAAGAACTTACTACGTATCCATTTTAAGTAAATATTGTTAAAACTACAATTTTTACTTATTTGAAAATATTTTAACAAAAACTTTAATATAAGCATTAAGGATTAGCAGTTTTATATCTTTTCGTCATAATGGTGATTCGGAAAACTTTTGCTTAAAAATTTTTGATATTTCTTATTATTATAAGTAAACGGAGAAAATGATGAGCATTATTCGAGTAGTTTTGCTA
>NC_142934.1:82134970-82137470 GCF_046866305.1 Octopus bimaculoides | reverse complement strand
TATGTATATATACACACATGCATTTATATATATATATATATATATATATATATATATATATATATATATATATATATATATATATATATATATATACATATATATATATATATAAGTATATGTATCTATATATATATACACAGATGCATAAATATATATGCATGTGCGTGTGTGTGCGCGTGCACTTTGTTTGTTTGTTTGTGTGTGTGCGTAGGTTTGGGTAGGGCATGTGTATCTCTCATCACCTTCTAAGAAATTTCACTTTTCTCCAGGTTATATAGTAAAACTAATAATTGAATATGAAATTTTCGCAGAGGTGTTTTGCCTTTTCGGCATCCCTATTTTGCGTTGTCTTTAAGAGTTGCGTAATTTAATCTGTTGAGCTGGTTTTTGTCCCAAGAAGCGAAAAGTTGCAAGTGCATTCCATCTTCTTATAAGGAACAGTGTATCTGATTAAAGTATGATAACCACTGAAGCGAGGCTCTATGCTCAACTGTTAGCAAGTTTCTATTATGTAATCATACTTGCCTGACAGCATCTTTTGCAACTGATGTGGTTTGTGAATCTCTTATTGGCATCCGATCTCGCTGAGGAACAATACATGTAATTTTCACGGTGAGATAGATATTGGAGAAATGCTACGAGCAGAGCATGGTTCTTGTCCAAGTTTTTATTGATCTGACGAGTGTTTTCGAATGTGTGAATAGGATATCCTGGTGGAATATAACCCGCAAACCTTGTTATCTCGATCGCTTTGTATCGATAATTATATCATTTCTTGATGTAATGGAAGTATTAACGTCAGTCGGAATATAGCTGTACCCATTTCTGTAGAAAATCAAAGTGAGTGACATCATTGACCCACCTTCTCTTCCTTGTATTTTACTGTTTCCCTCGCTCAAGCTTTCGCCGCCGATTGCTCGTCATTTGTATATGTGACGTACCGATCACCTGGTCATCTCTTCGTTCTGTGGTGTTTTACTGAAGTCTAACAATCTTTATTCATGGTCTCTTTTGTGCAGATGATTGCGATTTAGTTACACATAATATGAAAGATATACAAACTCTCAGGGGTCCAATTTCTACATCATGTAAAGCATTTAAACTCAGCATTAACTTGGGCAAAACCACAGTAATGTTCTAGCTTGCACAAAGAAACACATACATACGTGAAAACGTTTTAACTGAAGGGACAGTAGTAGAGAAGTTAGTATATAACCAGGCAGCACATTTAGCTGTCTGTGCTCCTTAGATTGTGAAATGTCTCTAAAGCTTTGGAAAGTAACTGATTTCGTTTGGGTTCTTGAATTTCGTGTTTGGTCCCAGTATCAGATAATGTTTAATAACAGGTTTCTCTCTATTGTAACATTCCTTCACAAACCTTGTGTGAAGGCTCTTGAGCGCTTTCATCGGATATGTTTAAGGTATTTTCTGAATGTAAGTTTGTCCTCGCGGATTCTAGAGACTGTGATTTTGAGGGGTTTTCGGGTAAATTCTGAGTATTGAGGTAACAGTTAACAAGCACCTTAAACAAATGAGTGATCAGATGAGGATTCCATAACAGACAATGTATGGTGAGCATTTATGAAAAAGGTACTCTCAGTACAAATAAAAGTTGTGGTTTAAGGACAGAAAAAGAAAATGTTTTTGATTGCCACCAATGGATAACATGGGTAAAATATGACATGTGCACCTTTCCCAAGTTGCATTTAAGTAAGTTATACGAAAAGTGCAATTTGTGAACTGAAAAGATTGAGCCTGGTTTGTAATATTTGTGGTCTTGCGTTTATTTCCAAGTCTTGGCTCTTTGATTAGAAGGGAATATTGCATTGTGTAGGTCTAAGGAATGTATGTCTCAAGAGGTAAAAGAAAGAACATGTCAAGGCTACGAGGTTATTGATTATGTACGGTTGGACAAAAGCATAAGCGACAAGAATAACAATGAAGGGCTTAATGGAGGATGCAGGATTGTTCTACACCTACGAAACTGTGGAACTGAGTGAATCTGTTATAAAATACTTACAATTCCAACTAAACGTGTTGCGTGCTACTTTCTTCCGTTTATTCCCACACGCGCGCGCACGCACACACACACAGACACACACACGCACGAACACACACAACTGTAATGTAAGTTGTTAACACTAGTATTTAAAGTGGTCCACTGGTTCATGCATACTGGGTACTTATCACTGGTATATGGACTACGTATCTTATAGAAGAATAGTAATTCCAGGCTTATACTATATTATCTTCATTTTTCTCGTCTTATACATATAAATATATGCATATACGTATGCATACACACACACACATACACGCACACACACACACGCGCACAATCATACACAGACACACACGGACTTATTAATCACCATTTTCAAAAGCCGAGAACAATGCCAAAAGCGCTAACTTGCAAAGTTTAGGATACATATGTCGTATTATGAATGTACATAAGGATGTGAGCTGGCAGAATCGTTAACACACCGAGCAAAATGCT